>NC_136526.1:20988818-21111318 GCF_053919585.1 Euprymna scolopes | reverse complement strand
AATGTTTTATTTAAATTATAAATTATCTGAATATTATATTGTTTTTACAAACAATAATTTAACACTAGTGTAAATTTTTCTCAAATTTTCCTCTTCTGTGGTAAGTTAAATGAGATGAAGTCGACTTCGTCTAAAGTAAGAAGCAGAGATTGACGTTTCATTCATTAATCACTCCCAAGCATAAATACAATTCATAATATATATATATATGTGTGCGTGTAGATTAAGTTGCCCATTTAAAAGTAGCTCGATTATCTAATCTTTCTCTTAAGAACCAACTGTTTTAGAAACCCAATTTATCCTCCAAAAGATATCTGCCACAATGCTTATTGGCTATAGCCCGACAGCGCAATTCAATATATATATATACAAGTGGCCCACTTAAAAGTAGCCCGATCCTCTCTAATCTTTCTCTTACAACCAACTGACACCACAAGCAAAATGCAATTCTTTTTCCAACAAGATGGCACTACATACCACACGTCTCACAGATCACTGACACGAGTGCAAGACATGTCTACAAGAGAATGAACAATAAGCAAAGTGTTGTGACCATCACATTCCCCAGACTTGTCATCATGTGATTTTTATCTTTGGGGGACTTTAAAACAACAAGTTTATGCAAATAATCTCCACAGTCTAGACCAACTAAAGGAGAACATTACTAACGCTATCAGGAGAATCATGAGAGAAGGTCTAAAGACAGTATCTGCATACACTGTTAAACGTGCTCAGAAATGAATCAACGGGGAGCACTTTGAGCATCTTTTATAACATTACATTTAAAAATTTAATTTAAACAATGCTACAGGTAATTTAAACAATAAAAGAATGTTCCTCGTCTCAACTACCTTTTCTGAGTTACTTTAAAATGGGCCACCCTATATATATATATATATAATAAAATGGTCAATATTCTGAAAAATTCCAAATTTACTTTGAAAACATTTCATTTGCATACAATTGTTTTTGCCCACATCAAAAGTATCTATTTTTATTATATACAAAAATCTTAATCACTTACAAAACGTTTTATCCATGCATATCAATCCATGCATAAAAGAAAGGAAGAAAGGGGAGTGCTGAAGATCTTAATCCAACATGTAAAAAAATACTGACCCACATTGATAGATTTTAAATAAATTTTTTTTCTATTTCTCAATAAAATTTTTATTAGACTTCATTTTATTATTTTAAAGAAGAATTGACTTTCTTTTAAAAAAACAGATTCTACTTATTCGGTTCCCACAATGCAATGTTAATAGTTGATATCTTATTCATCCAGTAGGCTTTGCATTTTTCTTTCTATCTGTGTTAAGTAGCTCTAATTGTCATATATTCCTTTCTTGAATAGATAAAATGCAAGTTCCTACCAGATGAGGTAGAAAAAAATAAAAGTGCATCCAAATTCATTTATACACTCTATTTGCTACTAGAAATTAAAGAGATATTTTAAACAATTCATATTATTTGCATTTAAAAATTCTGAATAAATATTTTCTTATTATTTAACTTTTCATTTGCAATGTTTATATATAAACTAAAACATGTGAAAATGTACATATAAAACTGACTGTGCACTCACCATAAATGTTTATTACCTTATTTTTTCTCTTTTTTAATTTTTTATACTTAATTTTTTTTCACTTTTTTAGAAATTATTTTTTACTTTTCTCACGAGTTTATTACCTTAATTTTCCTCCTTTTTAATTTTCTACTCTTAACTTTTTCAGTTTTTAAAAAATTATTTTTTCTCAAGAGTTTATTTAACTTATTTTTCCTCTTTTTTAATTTTCTATTCTTAATTTTTTTTACTTAAAAAAAAAAATTTTTTTTACTTTTCTCACGAGTTTATTACCTTATTTTTCCTTTTTTTTCATTTTCTATTCTTAAATTTTTTTCATTTTTTTTTAAATTATTTTTTTTAGTTTTCTCACGAGTTTATTACCTTAATTTTCCTCTTTTTTAGTTTTCTATTAACTGTTTCACTTTTTTAAAAATTATTTTTTACTTTTCTCACGAGTTTACTACCTTATTTTTTCTTTTTTAATTTTCTATTCTTAATTTTTGTCACTTTTTTAAAAAATTTTTTTTTACTTTTCTCACGAGTTTATTACCTTATTTTTTTTTTTTTTTTTAAATTTTCTATTCTTAATTTTTGTCACTTTAAAAAAAAATTTTTTTTTACTTTTCTCACGAGTTTATTTTAATTTTCCTTTTTTAGTTTTCTATTCTTAAATTCAAATCAACTAAGAATACAATTAAGAATTACTTAAGACTTCCATTGATCATGACTGATGGAACAACAAACTTAGATCAAAGAAATGATTCGATTCAAAATTCTGTATGCTAGTCCATAACCTCGCCTCCCCCCCACTTACATGGAAAACAAAACGAAGAATGCTTATGATGTATGTATCATGGCAGAAAGAAAATGCCAACAATCACGTAAACTGATCAAGTAGTTTTAGTTTTATAAAGAAAATCATTTTTACATGATTAATGGGAATCTGTAGGCATTACAAGATTGTACAAGGATTATTTTAAACTATTTTTTAAGAACTATCCTAAAGGGAAATTAGCCAGTAATGAATGTGACATTTTCCAATACCTCCATGTTAAGAATGACTTTCAATAATTCCGTCAGTTTGAATTATCTCCCTTGTCCTTCAACCTACTTGCAAAATGGCATTATTTATCGATAAAATTTGATTTTTTTTTTTATATATATATATAAAAATACCTGATCAATTCACGTGATTTCTGTGGTATGATATTTGCTTTCTGTCACAGGTACGTACATCATAAAGATTTTTCATTCTTTCTTTATGGGGTGGTGAGTTATGGACTTGCAGCAAATTCTATACCGATTCCTGAGTTCAACAAGATGCACATGAAGAAGGTCGGAGGTTAAATTGACTGAAACGTTGTGAAGTTACCATACAAGACGAGAACAGTAGTCTGGATAATCCAAGAATTTTTTACATCCAGAAACGTTCACAGTGAAAACAACAACGTGCACATCAGTATGAGAAAATAATCAAATAACCAAGTACTGAATAGTGAATATTGAAACAAACACATTTCAGGTAAAAAGACTTTTACATACTTGCATGCGATGTTAAAATAAGTATAAATTCCCAAAATTACAACAACTTATCCAGATGTTATATATATATATATATATATATATATATGAAAAATGTGACAATCGGAATATCCTGGCAAAATCACTAGGTGTATTAGAATTTTTGACACCCCTAACACGAAACTGCGAATAAAATATAAAAAACTCGTAATTTCTCTTTTAAAAGTGGGTTATTTTCTTTATGGATTATACTTCCAAAATAAACTATTAAAGTTGTTTTAAAAGTAATAGAAATTTTTTTTTTTTTTTTTTTTTTTAAAACAGTAATGAATTTTACGAGTTCAGTATTTTTCAATTTTTAAACTTTAAAAATCTATCAACATTTTTCTATTGATTCTATTTTTAGGATATTTTCAGGGTCAATGTGAAATTTTATGTTCTTTCCAATAAACCGAATATAATATTTTAGATGAACGTTTTTTTTAATTCACGCCCCCCCCATTTTCAAGTGTCTATTAAAAAGTAAATAATTAATTTATTCACCAAAGTTTTATATATCACAAATTGAAGAGAAACGGTCAATAAATAATATATTCAAATTTAAAACAAAAAAGTAGTGTTTTTAAGAAATTTACCTGTAAAGTTCGAAGTTTAAAACCTTTTTTTTTAAACCACGTTGTTTGATTTTTCTTTTTTTTTTTTTTTTTACTGAAACCTTGCTCCTTGCTCCTTTAATTGAAAAAAATTAGGGCTTGAATTAAATTTTTCGAGTAGTTATAAGCTTGGAAAGACAGGGGGCTGAATAATTCACGCCTCCCATTTTGAAATGTCTATTAAAAAGTAAATAATTAATTTACTCACCAAAGTGTTATATATCACAAATTGAAGAAAAAAGGTCAATAAATAATATATTCAAATTTAAAACAAAAGAAAGTAGTGTTTTTAGAAATTAACCAGTAAAGTCCGAAGTTTAAAACCTTTTTTTTTTTTAAAAAAAACATGTTTTAATGAAACTTTGGTCCTTGCGCCTTTAATTGAAAAAAAAAATTAGGGCTTGAATTACATTTTTCGAGGAGTTATAAGCTTGGAAAGACGGGGTGGAATTATTCACTATTTTTCACGAAATTTCTGACACACCTACAAAATCACTGCTAAAAAAATCGTCCGCATCCAGCAAACTTAAAGACCAGACCAGAAAGTCGAAAATGAAATGAACCAAAAATTAATAATAATATTATATATATATATATATATATATATATATATATATATATATATATATTGCTGCACTTATTTTTTCATTTATTTTAGTCCAGCGTACCTGTTTTACCCTGTTATTATTTTCGTAAGACGAATTAATATTTCGTTATCCTTCTTACTAAAATGAAATAAAATTATTAATTTTTGCATTTTTTCCATACGCACTTGAATAAAATTCACTGAAAATGGAAAAAATAAATAAATAAAAATAACGAAAAAAAAATCTTCATTTTCTTCTTGGTCAAATAGCACGACAAATAAGAAACCAACAAGAATTTTTTTCCAAACAGAAAAATATTTGAAAATCAAAACATAATAATAATAATAATAATTATAATAATAATAATAATAATAATAATAAATTTCGTTTCATTTCATTTTAGAGTTTCCGGTCCAGTCTTTAAGTTTGCTGGACGCGGATGATTTTTTAGCCGTGATTTGGCCAGGGTATCCCGGTTGTCACATTTACCTATATTACATTGTAGAGATTAATGGTCGGGTTTTTTTTTCATATGGCAGGATTTCAAGGATAAATCAGTTTCTCATAAATAATGAGATTTTAAGGACTCTCTCACTTTAATATTTTAAAACCTACGATAAAACTCGATAATTCGATACTGACTTCTATTTTTCTACTGGATTATTTTTAGTAATTTTTGGAATTTATGCTAATTTCGACATGACACGTAAGTACGTAATAATGTTTTCACCTGAAATGCGTTTGTTTCGAAGTTCATCCCTCTTCACATGCACTAAAATATTAGTGCATTAGCACGAAACAAAATGGAATGAAATTTAATTGATTAAAATCTAAAAATGACAAAATAACAACAAACAAAATTAGTTGTAAATATACTTACAGTTCTTTGGGGGGGGGGCGTTTGAACTATTTTTTTTTATAGGAAATAGATAAAAATATTTTTACCATTAAAAATCGTTTTATGGTTAATTTTTCCGTTTTTCTATTTCAGATGTGGTTACAAATTCCACTAAGGGCGGCTTCCTAAGACTTGTTTACAGCTAAAGGAATAATAATACTAGCTTTCACAATAGGCGTGGTAGATTACTTCCGCCGGTGTACATCGTATATGTGTTCCGCGAATCGCGATGATCCGTGCATAATGTAGCAGTTTGTAGTTCAAATAGAAAATAGATTTATCACAAGAATTGGTTACCTTGAAGCTACTAATGCAGTTTAATTAAGACATTAAAAAATGAAAATATCGTATAAAAGTTATATCTGTTATGGAATGGATTTCTCCGAAAAAAAGAAATTCACTTAATTTGATCAATAGGCACCCCCAAAAGTCACCACAGAATTAACCCCCCATATGTAAATCTTTGATAATATTTATTTGTTACATATTTGTTTTTGACAACTTTTTCGAATCTATGTGTACAGTAATACAAACCCAATAAACTAGTAATAATTTTAAAAAAAATTTTTTTCATCGTACGAAAATAATGAAATTACGAGTCAAAAATCGTGTTTACATAATTGGCGCTTTAAAATAACGTTCCCATATAGTAAGCATTTCAAACGTGAAAACATACCCGTGTTTAATAAATCTAGCAAAAATCAACTAATGGTCAGATTTTCGTGAAATTTTCTATACTTATCTATTTTAGAATAAAATTACATATAAAATGCAGTTTCCGTAAAATATACGAGGGGAAATATTTTTTTTAGTGCGTGCCGCCCCCTATTTATTTTTTCGAAATTTGAACAAAATATATTTAAATCTATCGAAATTTCTATTTATTATGAAACATAAGAGTTCAAAGAAGGAAAACATTTATTTATTAAAAAATTAAATCCACATATTGAACAAAAACTTACCTTGAAGTTGCAATTAAAAAATAATATTAATTTAATATTAGTATGTTTTTTTTTTAAATAGCGTATTTACTTTTAAAAGATTAAAACGATTAAAATTCCATTATTTCAAAATGTTCGTTACAGCATAGATTTTTAATTAATTGTGTTTAAATTTTTTTTAATATTAACTTTTAATATAAATACGGCTCTTGTCAGCTATTTTATCGCCAGATTAAAACCGATTTGAAAATATTATTACACAAATATTAAGCATTTTGTAGCCCCCACCCCAATATTTTGTTTGTCTCTTTTTACTGAACAAAATATGGAAGCAGGTAGTTACCCAAAATAAACACTCGTAAAACCGTATTTGATATTTAATATATAAATGTTTATAATAATATTAATCATTAAACTGTGTAAATTTTAAACCTATAAAAATTATAACAAAGATTAATTATTAATTGCAGTTTGGAGAAGATAAACAAAGGGTTAAAAAAATTATTAAGTCGCTTCTACTTTTCCATAGTTCGTATAATTAACACAAGTCTGACGTCATGGAATCATGCTTTCTTTTTTTTCACATTCATTTGGCAATGCCTATTAATCAAGTAGTTTTTTTTATATACAGCGAAAAAAAAACAAAACAAAAACAATTTGTTATGATATCAATCAAAACGTAGCCCTGTTTCGATTTTTAAGAAGAAAAGCTATCATTTAAGATATGGAGGAAGGTATTGGCGGCGCATTAGACTGAGTTATCTCCCTTTGGCGTGTTCTAAAATCCAAACATGGCTACCTTCAGCGTGGTGTCATAAAAACGCGTTTGTCCGCTTTGAAAAAAAAAAAAAAAAAAAAAAGGTACTTGTACAGTTTAATTAAGACCGAAAAAAAAAAGAAGTTATATTGTACGTATCCGTTTTGACATGAAGATCTCCAAAAAATTTCGCTTAATTTGATCGAGTATTTTTTTTTTTTTTTTTTTTTTTTACAACGAAAAAAAAACACGTTTTAATGAAAGCGCGTTGAAGGTAGACATATTGGATTTGTTTTAAATTTTTGTTTGAATTTTAGAAACGACACGGGAAATAACTCCATATAAAGCGCCGACACTCCCTCTCCATCTTTAATGACAAGCTTTTCTTTCTAAAAATCGAACCTTTGGCTCGGTAATATAACAAATTGTTTTTTCGCTGTAAAATAAAAACTACTTGATGAAATTAAGTGATTTTTTTTTTCGGAGAACTTCATTCCACAACAAATACATACAATTTAAACTTTTTTCAACATTTTCATTTTTTAATGTCTTGACTAAACTGTACAAGTACCCCCCTCCCCCCAAAAAACCTACTCGATCAAATTAAGTGAATTTTTTTTTTTTTCCGGCGAACTTCAGTTCAAAACAGATATGTACAATATAACCTTTTTTTTTCTCGATATTTTCATGTTTAAATGTCTTGATTAAACTGTTTGGAATAGGGTAAAAATAATATATTTTTACCCTATTCCATTTTTGCAGTTAAGTGCTTGTTAAGCGCCAGTCGACTTATCGATTTTTAAACATATCGTTTTAAGCAAAAACAATATTATAATTGTCATATCGAAAAAAAGCAATATATCAAGAAACTACGAAAATTCATCGAGTAGAATAATGCTTTCGTGTTTTTAGTAAAAAAATAATCGTCTATCGCTATAGACAACAAACATTGCAGCCATGACCAGTGATTTAAAACTTATTCCTTTCATAGTTATTTCCCCTGCGTATAGCCTCCTACTGCTTACTTTATAACGTACCTTTTCTCCACGTTAAAAAACGACCCTGGTGTCTAGCTCTGTCCCGTGGGGAGGCATTGTAAATAGGTACTTTATAACGTCTGTTGCGGACCAGGATATAAAATACCCTAACTCGCTACAAGAAAAAATAATGAAACGAATTGAATGAATAAAACACAGAACTCAAATGCTGGAATAAAATAAACATGTCGTTTATTTTCTATTGAGAAATGATGGTCTTCGTGTACACGTGTTCATTCAGCCGTTGACGACTATGCGCGTGGAAGGAATAGAGAAATGCGAAGTGGCATGCCGGCTGTAGAAAGAAAGGGTTAAACTCAGTAGAAAGTCGCGCACATGTCTGTGTCGATGGGCCAAAGCGAAGGGGAGATAGAGAGAGTAAGTCAATCCAGTTCATGGAGAGGGAAAGCGTATTAAGTGTGCTTGCGCTTGCCCCACATTACAGTAGCAGGAAAAGGGACATTAGAACATGAGGTCAGTTCGTTGACTAAGCAGGTCGAACGCTGGTCCAGACGCAAAAAGGGGAAGTTGACAGGTTTTGTTGACTTTTATACTGGGGTCAGTGTTCTGACTGCGCATGTCTGGCTTTCACTTTAAAGGAAGTGACGTTTCGCATGTGTGCGTACTTGTGCACATATGTGTGCGTATATGTGTGTGCATGAATGTGAGTGTATGTACGTGTCTGTGCGTATGCGCGTGCGTACATGTGGGTGTGTATATGTAAGGGAAAACATGTTCGAACACGTCTAAGTAAAAATGCAATTTTACTCAATTTTTTGTAAAAATTTCTTTTAACTAAAAATAAATTTCTACTCAAAAAACTTTCGTAATTTTGGAATGTATTACTATTTCGGCATCACAATTAAATACGTAATATTGTTTTTGCTTAAAACTGTGAGAAATTACATGACCTTAATCGTGCACTTCATTGCTTGATTGGTGTAACACATTGTTTTAATTACAGCCTTTCTCATGGGTGGATTTGAATTTTAGCCCGCAAACGCGAGCATGTTTAAACTGAAAACTTTAGTCAATGTAAATCTTTCAAGTTTGACAGACTCATTTTTAATATATTAATTTCTCTTCGGCCTTTAAGGTTGGATTTGGAATGTCCAAATTTTACTGAGTCTCCATTAGCCAACAAATCTGAATTTAGAACTGTTGCGGACCAGGATATAAATATCCTAACTCGCTACAAGAAAAAATAATGAAACGAATTGAATGAAGGAAACAAAGAACTCAAATGCTGGAATAAAATAAACATGTTTATTTTCTGTTGAGAAATGAAAGTCTTGGGTGTACACGTGTTCATTCAGCCGTTGATGACTACGTGCATGGAAGGAAAGGGGGAATGCAATAGAGAAATGCAAAGTGGCAAGCCAGCCTGTAGAAAGAGAGGGTTAAGCTCAGTAGAGCGTCGCGTACATGTCTGTTTTGATGGACCAAAGTGAAGGGGAGATAGAGTGAGAAAGTCAATCCAGGTTATGGAGATAGAAAGCGTCTAAAGTGTACGTACTGTCTGTTGGCTTTTTGTCCCACATAGTAGCAAGTGGCGAGAGGTACGCGCACCTGCCAAAACAGCGGTGGCTGGTGTGCCGACCAACCACCTCGGAAGGCAGGTTGGAAAAGGAAGAAGCCGCTTATTGCTCTTTCTTTTATAGTTGTTTCCGGTGGTCTTTTGCGCATGTGTGGATTTCCTTTGAAAGGGGAAGTGACGTTGTCCATGCGTGCTTACGTGCGCGCGTGTGTGAGTACATGTGTGTATGTTAGCGTGTGTGTATATACACGTGAATGTGAGTGTATGTACGTGAACGTGAATATATGGACGTGTGTGGACGTGTGTGCGTATGTTTGTGTGCGCGTATGTATATGACAAGTAATATAGCTTGAAATGTGAACGTGAGTATATGTTTTTGTGTGAGACTTGAAAAAGGCTCGCGCAGAACCTTCCTGAGAAAATTTGAATTTTTCACCACTAATTCAGAGGAAGCAAATGAATTGCTTCTCCTTAAATCTGAGTTGAAGGGGAAAGCCTATGGCTTAATCTAAAATATGGATGTTTCCTATACTATAGCCTTGGATTGTTTGAAAGAAAAATTTCCGAATCCTTTTCTTATCAAGGATTGAAATTTGAAGGAAATTATTCTTCAGGTGGTGCAGATAACAGAATTGAAAGAACTCAAAACCTTTGTAGAACAAGTTAAACTGGACTTGTCTGAGTGGACAAATCTTTTGGGACAGATATTTTACAAAAGGCTCTACCTCTGGATCAGTTGTTGCTTGCATTTTGTTCCGCAAGTTTCCTATTAACGTCAGATGGGAATTAATATTAAGAATGAAGTAGCGTTATTATTCTTTTATATCTACTATGTCCAACTTTTTTGATACGATAGAATTTCTACTGGTAGCGTCTTTGAATATGAAAAAGTGAAAAAGTTGCTTGCTAAAAATGCCATTTTTTCTTCCTCTTCTTCTTCATCAGAAGTTCAACCAAATATAGTGGTCAGCTCTGATTTTAAGACCGTTAATCGTAAAAAAGGGCATAGATCCCTTGAAACTCAATAAAATTGGTGAACGGAATAAAATTTGTAAATTGGCAGACCATTCAGTTTAGGACTAATATCCAAATATTCTTCTTATGACTCGAAGGTTCTACGAGCCAAAGGGTTTCAAATCTGTACTAAGTATTTTGGTAATCACTTAGATCAAGAATGTAAGGGAAATAAGGGATTCCCTTACCCATGCGTTACTTGTAGGTTGAGGACTCACTTCTCTGTAATGTGCCCAAATACATCAAAATCCTTTGTAGGAAGGACTACCTTATCTTATGAGGATAATTGTATATTTCCTGTTATCAGAGTGCCATTAAAAGGAAATTGACCTTCAGTGATTTCCATTGCATTTTGGAGACAGGAAGTCAAAAATCTTTTTTCTCTTCAAACAATGCTCACCTGGAACTGTGAAGATTCAACGTCTCTATCCACTGCGCCATGGAAATCAACGTCTCTATCCACTGCGCCACAGAAATCAACACTTTCGACTTGCATGTGTCGCAGTGGACATTGAATCTCCACAGTTCCGGTTGAGCACTGTCTGAAGATAGTAGTTTCAATCTTACCCAAAGCTGGTCAGAGGCTTAGTCGGCCAAAATGTGGTGAGATGACAAACAACTATGGAAGGCAGTAATTGCTGAAGATGCAATTAGGAGATTCGGCATTCCTATCCCGTTGTAGAAGGTGACGAAGGCCAGAGAAATAGTTAGCTGAAATGTCATGAAACAACAATTAAAAGATGGGGATAATAGTCTGCAATAAATGGATAAATAATACAAATTACTCATCTCAATCAGAATTCCAATTAATAGAGACTTTATATTAGCGTTTATTAGGTTTACCAATCTGCTTAGTGTTCCTACGCATGTTTGTTCCGTAGCATCTGCTATATATGGCAGGAACAAACCTTTGGTAGAGACATTTCAAACCAATCACTGTTTTCAACTCGCATGTGTTAGAAGAAAGCATAAAGACACAACGTTGTGATTTACCTGCATACATATGATAAAAGGACTACGTTATGCTTTACGCGTAGCGATATAACAAATAGTCCGAGATATTCTAGAACTTGACTATATAAGTTTTTGCATAAATCAAACTAGTCCAGTCTAGTATGCAGTTCTATGAATAACATCGCTGCTGACTCCGTCTTGTGGGATGTAAAAACACCAACATGACTTCGCGCGTCATCCACCTAAATTCTCAGCATGGAAAGTACCATATACAAATGAGAATTAATTTTTTTCAACAAGTTATTTTCATATGCATTGGACACACCCACACATGCATATTACTTAAACACATAGGCATATATATTTTAATGGCTATTTTCTTTTCCCTCCAGAAAATAATTATGTGTGTTCCCTCTCAACATGAAAATTCATAATCATTAACTTTTTGCCTTTTCTTCGAGACATACCTTAACAAAGATTATGTCTAATGAACACTTGTTGCAAAAAAATGATTTGAATTACTTTTTCTTAAACATGTTAATTGTTATGTTTGACGTTCATCTTTGTCGCCAACTGTTATAACGTATAAGGCAATACAAATGAAAACTCAACGAACAAAGATAGATCGAGAAGAAGTGTATTAGGAAAAGTATATTTACATAATGGTTGTCAAGTAAGAGAGTCTTGGCTGAAGAACATATGGTGGCTTCTGGTTAACACACTCTCAGACTAACCGAGTCTTTCTGTTTATGTGTAATATTATCCACATATGTAAATGAGTGAGTGTCACCACAACATTAATAAATGTTCTTTTATCCCAGTACAACAATCTAGCGCTTTTGTTTGATTGTCATTATTTTTCCAAAGTTATTCGCGCCTTTTAAATTTGTATGGGTGTAGATGTAACTTCGTAGGACGCTTCTCTAAGTCGAAGATCTCATAAAATTTATCTTTAAAGGTTCCAGTGATACCACTTTCGACTTATAGATATCCCTGCACCTGCAACCATGATCTCTACTATTGATGGATTCCGACTGCAAATTCATGAATGCCGACTCACACCCCACATATCCTATATCTGGTGACTTCACCACGAGTCTTATAATTCGGACAATGTAAAGACCTTCTTAGTGCCCGGCATCATGATATCTGAAATCGTCATTCCGGATTAATTTAAAGAAAAATTTAGGTAAACTTCAATTAGTCATCTCACCATTCCTCTTTATTCAGCTTGGCAAGGAGGTGCATGGGAAAAGGATGATAAAAAGAATCAAACAATGTTTGAAAAAATTAACAGGTAGAAACAAAGTCAACTTCTTCTTTGACTTCTTAACTATCCTTTCGGATGTAAAGAAAGTGATCAATGCTTATATATATTATTACTTCTGAAGGAGGTCTCGAAATTTTAACCTAATCTAATCATTTTTTACAAACTAGTTATAATCAATGTTTGTTGATCAATAATTATGGATCAGACGATTTGTGTCCTGATCCTCCCAGTAGAGCAAAACTTTTTCAATCTCTGGAATTGAGACACAGGCATATTGAAAAATTCAGAAAGATATGGCACAACGATTACTTGTTGTCCTTGAGAGGTTGATGCTAATATATTGGGCAATCACTTGTAGAAAGTGTCGGTGGGAGAAATCGTGTTAATTAAATCTCCAAATAAAACTCGACCCTTTTGGAGTCTTGGCAAGGTACTTAAACTCATTAATGTGAACAATGGCAAAGTTCACTTGGCTTGTGTATTACAGGTTCATTCCTTAAAACATTTATTTCCCCTGGATTTAAAGGCAGCAGAATTTATGGTGGTCTCTTCTTCTGTCCAACTTGTACCATCGTAAATGAGGATCATCTCCTATGGTGTGCTGTGATGCCTGTGGAAGTTGGTATCATTCTGACCGTGTTGCGGGACTATGGGTGTCAGTCTTAGTCCCTAAAAATAAAATAAAAATGTATAAAATGGAGTTGAACAATCAAAGATGGCCAAGGCAGAGAATAAATTTAATACAAAATTTATTTTCTTAAAATCGTAAATAAGTGAAAAGAGAAGACCAGAAAGTTTCCGTTGTTAATTGAGAATCTCTTCCTGCGACTGAGGTAATAAAATGAAATGAAGTAGAAAAAGCAAATGCTCTAGGTTAAAAATAAATAACCAGTTCTTTTCAGAAAATACTTTTCAGAAATACTTAAACAACATAAAACTCAATTGCTTACTTCAGCAAAAAGCAAGAAAATGGTAAAAAGTCCATTCCCACGTGGAGAATCAAATGATGGGTGTACACGCATTTAATGTCCTGTGGACGGAATCGATGTTGATGTTTACAGCATGCTGACAGGGGTCGACTGATTGGTTTTGAGGCAAAATGCCATTTTTATAGATTTCAATCGACTCCACGAAAACTGTCAGAAAAAATATTTTTGAAATTTGTTTTCTTCATAATCCGATTGGATGAAAAAAACATCTTTGTGGCATAAATTGCTTTGGAAGATGTCCACGTGAAAAGGCAGAGTTTTAGTTTTATGCCCACAGAATTTGCTTGGGTGTAGAAAGGCAATGTGCGTGTAGCTGAAATGATATTTACACAGCAGCGACTGGGTTTTACAGTTGGAAAGCATACAGGCGCTGCGTGCCATTATTCTATTTGAGTAGATCCCACCGTCGTTTGCCAAGTCAACAGTGGGGCTACGATAACCATGTTAGGGTGAAAAAACAGGATATTCTCGGGGAGTGGATTTGTCTGAATTATTCAGAAAAGTATCACACTAACCCCTTGATTCCAGAACCTATTAAATTATTATTTGACAATCACTTGAAGTTATCATTCTGGTTATTATTAATAGATTGGTAATCTCAATAAAAATAGGTTTGTTGGCTATAAATTCATTTATCAAAGCAGACAGAAACACATATAGTTCCTTTTTTAAAGAAAATCTACAATAGTTTTATAAGTTCTTGCGCACACCAGAATTATTTACTTGTTGCTTAATTGCCAGTCTAATACACTGTATTCAATAGCTGAAAAAGTCATGGATATCCATTATTTTTATTTATTTATTTTTGCTCCTTTCGCAATGTGTGAGAAATTACATGACTTGAATTGTGTCACTTCATTGGTTGATTGATTTAACACATTGTTTTAATTATAGCCTTTCTCATTGGTTAATTTGAATTTTCAACCCACAAGAACGGACAAGTTTAAATTGAAAACTTTAGTTTGAGTAAATCTTTCATGCATGACAGACTCATTTGTGAAATTTTTATTAATTTAAGGCTTTGGCGTCCAATATTGTCATGGTACTTTTGAGACAATGTAACCTAATAAGTTAGGTGTTCTTTTCTTGACGTAATATCAAATATCATCTTTCTAATGAACAAAAATGTTGATTTTGGTTTTACTTCTTTGACGGAATTATCCACCTTTTTCTATTGGAACATCGTTTAAATGGACCTAAAGCCATGGACTAATGATAATCTGCACAGAAGATTTTTTCCCTACAACTTCTTACAAAGTCAACTACCAAGCTTGGCTGAGCAGCAAAATGGCGCAACATAATTTTGCAATCTAGAAGTGCGGTTTTTTATGTTGTGTGTATTTTTTGCTCTGCCAGAGTTCTGAATTATATGAGGATAAAATTCTCACAAAACAGATTATTTTTTTATTTTAAAATCGATCTGTTAACTGTATGTTAACAAGCGCCATTTTGTATATTATTTTACATATATTATTTTACATATATTGTTTTACATATATCGTTTTACATATATCGTTTTACATATATTGTTTTACATATATTGTTTTACATATATTGTTTTACATATATTGTTTTACATATATTGTTTTACATATATTATTTTACGTATATTATTTTACATATATTATTTTACATATATTATTTTACATATATTATTGTACATATATTATTGGACATATATTGTTTTACATATATTGTTTTACATATATTGTTTTACATATATTATTTTACATATATTGTGGAATTTTTTCTTTCTTTTCATTTTATTATTTTGTTATCTAATTTTTGCGGATCAAACCACTGTGTAAATTATTTTGTGGTGCTTGTTAAGATAGAATCGACAGATCGATTTTTTAAAATATGTCTTTTTAAGCAAAAACAATATTATATACTTAATTCTCATGTTGAAAATAGTAACATATCCAAAAATTACAAAACTTCATCGCATAGAACAACTGCTATTGTGTTTTTAGTAAAATAAAGTCTATCGCTACGAGTTAATCCGAGTCGCCATTAAAATGTAATGTAGAATATGCATTCCAAGTTATGTCACATGTGTGTGGAATCCTCACTGTCTTCTTTAAAACATTGGTAATTATGCCCTAATTGTACTACGCTGAAATAATAACGTTATTTAGAAAGCCATTCTGAACATGGGAAAGGTATTTTGTAACGAGTCTGTACTTTCACCTAACAATTTAATAACTTGAAAATACTATTTTAAAAACACAGTAATTTTCTAAGCACAAAAACATCTAAAAAATGTAATTTTACCCAATTTTTTGTAAAAAATTACTTTTAAGGATTTGTTTTCTAATCCACAAACGTACTGTTGGAATTTATTTAAGGCTTCCCCTTTCCTCACTGATTTGTTGTTGCTTTGTCCCTTTAAGGCCCATGAATTGGCTACTCCCTTAGGGGTCATATGAGCCAGCCTATAAAACCTCTCCCATGTTACGCACGGGTCTCTTTTTCGACCCCAGTAGGATAGCGGCTGAACTTTGGTGACAAAGCCCTTGACGGTAGTCCCAGAAAGCCATCCCCTTCTTCTTTGCCATTATCACATTGAACACTGGCTACTCCTCGGTGCAGCCCCTAATGGCAGCAAGAAGATAAGTCATTATTCATCCTTCAACTCCCGCTTACATTGTGACTAAGGCCAAGAAGCAGAATATATTTACATCCACACCAAAACAGCCAGAATTGAGGGACACACACATGCAACCTGTTACTCCAAATCTACACCCAGGTGAGTTCTTGTGAAGCACATTTTCGCAAACCTAACGATCTTCCTTGTTTCTGAACATTCATCTTTTTCTTGTTATATTATTTTGACTCACCCAGTAAAATTGTTCTTATATTTGTTGTGTTCCTTTTCACAAAAGCTGTTGCCATATTTCTATTTAAGAACTTATCCCCAGAATTATTACCGCATTCTCATGTAGAAGAATTAAACGTTTTTGCAGAGTAAAATTAATCACAATAGTACGAAACATAACTATGAGACGAATGGATTCGCCAATTATATTTATAACCAACGACTGTGCTAAACAACCAATGAAAATGTCCCAAAATTATTATAAAAATTGTCAAATTTTGGATTCAATCAGTTCGCCGTTTACTACGTCATGGACCGCATTTAATTCTTGGTGATTTTCTGAATTAATCGCCTCATTATAACTTTCCGATGCGCTGTTCAACGAATAACAGTAATCCAGAATCCACGGCGTAATCTTGTATCTTTTCAATTTGTAAGTCTGGCCTTTTTCGCTCCCTTATTGGGTATCGACGTGTCTGGTTACTATTTTCGTCAGAAGTACTGCAATTGTCGTCGTTATTAATATTTTCATTGTGATCGATTAAGATGCTAGGCAATATTTCACGTTTTTCAGTCACTGGATCGCCATTTTTTAAATTTAATGTATCATTGAATTTTACACATATAACCCTTTTATGGCATTTTGAGCTGCGAAGTAGATTAAGTATGCCGGGCTATTTTTATCGTAACCTACGAAAGTACCTTTTTCGCTTTTAGTATTTAGTTTACTGGTGTTTTCTTTAAATGCAAAACAATCAGAACCAAATAGATGCATTCTGTTCATTTTAGGTTTTACACCGCAAAACGCTTCATTCAGCGGTTTTCCTAGCCTCTTATTGAACGATCTATTTCTGATATATGCTGCTGCCACTAACACGTATGTCCATAAACTATGCGCTAATTTCGATTCGATAAGTAGCCATCTTGTCATCTCAAAAAGGGTTCGCCATGCCCTTTCAGCTGTGCCATTTTGGAAGGGGGAGTACGGCGCCGGCGCCGATTTCTCATGTTTAATATGGTGGTTAATTAATAGAAGTTCAAAGTCTTTACTAGTAAATCCAGTCCCATTGTCTGAGCGAATACATTTTACTGAACCGTACGGGGCAACATCAGCTAAATATTTCTTAGTGGCGAGGATAGTGTCGGATTTGTTTTTTTAGAAAATAAACTATAATTAAACCGGAAAAATCATCAATTAAGTTCAAAACGTACCTTAGATTGTTTCTCCCCATTGAGCTGATCGAACCTGCTAAGTCACAATGCACAAATGAGAGAATTTTTGTAGCTTTTTTGTCTGGCGTTCGGCTTATATCTTTTGTCATTTTCCCCTGTGCACACACATCACAATTTGGGAGATCGTCTGAAGGTATTATTTTCATGCCTTCGACTACATTTGGTAATTTTTTAATATCAGCTGTATAGCAGTATCCTAGAATTTTATGCCAGGTTTCCAAGTCGTGACAGGCAGTTTTTGAGGGAACCATACTTTTTAAATAATATAGTCGGCCATTTTCTTTTATGTCAAATACAGTTCCATTGGGGTATGTCAATTTTGATGTATTTTGGCCAAATTGTATATTCGTGCCTTGTTTAATTGCAGCCTGCACGGAAAATATGTCTTGCTTAAATGTAGGTATGAACAGAGCATTTTTTAGAATACAGTTACAGATTTCGCCTTTATTATTTTTTAGGGATATTTTAGCATCGCCTCTTTTCAAGACTATATCATTTATTTGACTACCGTCGGCAAGTTTGACAAAATGACTTTGAGGATTAAAGTTTGGAGCGCACGTTATCACCAAGGAATCTGATTTTATTCATTTTGAATAAAATCAGATTCCTTGGTGATAACGTGCGCTGTAGCATCACAGTCTACAAGATTTTTACCGTTTGTGGCATTGTCAAAATTACATGTGAATAGAAATGTATATTCTTCCTCAAAGTTCTCAACGTTTTTTTACGGAGTCCATTTTAGAGCGTTTATATCGACATTGGAAACTTTTGTGGTTGGGTTGTCCACAATTATAGCAGATAATTTTATTATTTTTCTTGGGAAAATTACTTTTGGAGAATACGTTGCGGTGAGGTGCGTAATTTGGTGGTGTCTGCTTTCGAGAAGCATTTTTGAACTTCATAATATTGCTGGAGTTGTTATTGTCCACGAGCATATGATTAGTCTCTTCATAACTGCGCAATGCCACTTTAAATTCGCTGAAATTTATGGGTTTATCTGAGTTATAACAGTTGTAAATGGTTTAAAATCGGCTGGAAGTCCCTTGAAGGTCATTGATATCAACAAGCTATCGCTTATTATTTCACCTGAGAGTTTTAAGGCATTGGCGGTTGTTTCTGCCCTTATAACGTAGTCGGTAATCGTTTCATCCTCGTTACGTTTCAAAGACGTTAATTCTGTATATAGGGATATTATTTTCGGTTTCCCTTTTGATAAATAATGTTCTCTTAATATGTTCAATGCTTTCCTCCCATCATCAATGCGTCTCTTATAATCAGAGACAGACTTCTATTGTCTGAACATTGAATCAGTTCTGCAAAAACAGTCGCGTTTTTTTTCGAGAAATTCGGGGGTCGTTTGGATTCTCTGTTGGAGATTGTATGACTTTGTGTAGTTTTCGAATCCTTAGATATCCCAGAAATTTTACCTGCCACAATTCGAATTTAGATTCCGATCCATCAAAGAAAAGACGGTGTCTGGGCGCATAACCTGTTAAGTTTTGAGACATTGTGTTGAACAAAGATGGCAGCGTAGTTCAGATCAGTAACCACCATCTTTGTTCAACACAATATCTCAGAACTTAAGAGGTTAACTACTCCACGGACCGCATTTGATTCGTGGTCGCCATCTTGGTTACTGATCTGAACTACGCCGCCATCTTTGTTCAACACAATGTCTCAAAACTTAACAATAACGTTAATAATTATTAATTAATATTTTCAAAATAAAAATAATTTATCATAGTGATTGTAAAAACTAAAATCAGTAGTAACCGCTCTGCCTGGCCAGAACAAATGCCCAGTAGGAACATTTCACAGCAATCACCGCTTTGATACACTATGATATGAAGAACAGGTAGGAACATGATGTCATGATGCGACCACTGCACACATAAAACAAAGGGAACTATGTTACGCTCCCTTATGTGTAAAGATAGTGAATAGGCTGGAACATTTTAGAAGTCCTGCATATAAAGATTTGCCTGCCAAAAATCAAATCAGTTTTCTCTTCAATTTCTCACGTGTTAATATGTGTTCAAGTAAACTCCGTCCTGGAAGACATACACTCGTCATGATTTTGCGCATGACTGACATGAACTTTATTACCCTTGAAGAAACTTACCACATTAAGTGAGGCTTAAATTTTCCTTCAAACAATTTTATTTTGAACTACTGTTCTTATAACACACACATGCATGCACATATTCGCTTATATTGATTTATGGACTGCTTTTCTCAAAAATAACCTACATGTGGCACTTTTATGAAAAAAAAAAAAATCAGTAATTTCAAACCTTGTGCTATTCTCACAAAATCCTTCTGTATGAACATTCCACACAAGAAATCATCATCATCATCATCATGACAGGCTTCTTGCCCGGACCAATGTGACTCTTCCTCTTCAGAGTTTCCTGTCTTCCATCAGTTGCCTCAGATCTTCAGGTTCACAGTTGGCGTTGTGTGCTATTTGTTGGATGTACATGGATCTAGGTCGTCCTCTGCTTGCGCATCCATGTCGTGGAGTCCATAGCAATACATCACTCACCAATTCATGCTTGCTCCTCAGACAATGACCGGCAAATCGTAAGCGTCTTTCTCTGATGATATTAGATATGGCAGGTAGATTGCCATATAGTTGCTGCTTCGTGGGAAGATTTTGCCAAGATATATTTAATATTGTTCTTAGCATACGGGTGTATGTGCCGTCTAGTTTTCTTTCCAATCTTTTGGTGAGTGTCCAGGTTGTAGCACCGTAAACAAGGACAGACTCTACCACTGCCCTGAAGAACTGCCTTTTCAGTTTGTCAGCCAGTCTCAAAGTTGGATAATATCACAGGTGATATTATCCGAGCTATCGAAAGATTCAATATGTTGGAACAATTTAAATTAATATTCCTGACATGTAAATAAATGTTTATGTTAATACAATGATTTCGTGTTCTTTGTTGAATGTTTTTAATATCTGGATTTCATTTTTATTTCCTTATGTAAGTATGTGGGTTGGCAAAACTTTTTTATTAATCGGCGATCCCATTAAATTTACTTTTAATGGTCCCACGGATACCCTCCTACTTTCGACTTCAATATATATGTGACATGCGCAACCTCAGTCTTATAAATTGACAAATTCTGATTATAAATTGATTTCCGACCTATATTTCTATAAATTGGTAACTCCACTTTGAATTCGCAATCTGATGACCACTCAGATGAAATACTGATGGTTCATTTCAAATAACATTGCTAACAAAATAGCGACGGCATACATTGTAATGATTTAATAAATTATAACTACTGTGCATACAGACAGTAATCGGGGAATTACTGGACGACAGTGGCTGACTAGAACATCCACTCGGCACACGATAGAGAATGACACTATGTCATTAAATTCAACTACACTTCCAACAGTAAAAGTGTCACCATTTTGGGTAGCACATGTAGAGGCCCAATTTTATATTGAAAGGATCCACAGCAAGCTTACTAAGCTCAACTGTCGTAGCCTTGCTATCACATGAGGTACTGGCTGAAGTGTGTGATTTCATCATAAGTCCACCTGGATCGGTTGCTTATGACACTTTTAAGTAGGAATTGATTAAATGAACGTCAGATTCACAACAACAGAACCTCTGCCAAGTCCTCATGGAAGAGGAGCTGGATGATAGGAAACCTTCTCAACTCTTGAAAAGAATAAAGCAACTACTAGGCAAGAACTCATTTCAACTAGATATTTACAAGCAACTATTTGTCAATAGACTGCCATCCAAAGTCCAACTGATACTTGCGTCCACTCAGGAAACAACACCAGTCGAAGGTTTGGCCAACCTTGCTGATAAAATAATGGAGGTCACAGCATGTCTCGCCAGTCAACCAAACTCCTGTCCTGACCATCTCTCTTTCCACACCTGAAGTTGACAAAGACAACACAGACGTCAGAGAGATGCTTAAAAAGAGTTAAGCAACCAGAATCTACTAACGAGAATCTAACAACAAGGCAGCATAGGCCTTACTGTCTTTAATAGTACATCTTTGATCACCGAAAGTCTGAGAGTCAAAACAGGTACCCTCTTCAAGACAACAACGATAATATCAATTATGCTATTATCATCAGAGTTACCGAGAAAAAGCTGTAAAATGCCAAAAGCTCTGCACATTTACAAACATCTAAATTGATGAGAAATAGCATAGCCAGGTGGTTAATGCCACTGACAGCCCTGGCTGGCTTTGTATGTGTCGCACTTTCTATGACACCGACAGGAATTCAGGCATACATTTTCTCTTTGATACAAAAGTAGAAGTGAGCTTAAAGGCAGCTAAACAAGAGTTTCAACGTATGCTGGACTTAGGCATCATTTGTTCATCTCTAAGCAACTGGTCATCACTGCTCCACATGGTTCGCATGAAAACATCAGGTGACTGGCGCCCTTGTGGGGATTACAGGGCACTTAACAGCTGAATACTATCTGATCCCTCACTTGCATGATTTTTCTAATTCGCTCAACAGAAAATCAATTTTCTCCAAAATCAACCAACAACAGAAAAGATGATTTGTAGTATAAAAACAAATATTGCACTTTGTTCCACGACAAAAAAAAAAAAAAAAGAAAGTAATTTCAAGTTTTATTGTTTACTAATGGAGGGCACCTGGCTTTGCCCGGTTGTAAAATATGCTTAAATATATTTGGATTCATGCAGATTTCGTATTTATTATTGCAGAGCCAATTTTCTATTAGTACTGATTTCAAGATTTAAAAAAAGAACTAGGATGCCATCAACTAGAATCGAAATCAAAACATTTAGCAATGTTTCCTACTGTTTGAGCTATCAACAGGTATAAAAGATTTAAAATTAAACCATGTCATTTAATTTGTACATGCGCAAAAGTAATAGAAATATGTCGGCATGTTGAAAAAAAATTTTGCATTTCAACTTGTTGACTTATTTATGTACACATTATTCATCCATCAAAGCAAAGATTTTACTCATTATTTGGTGTATAGCTATTTTCTGTTCATTTCAGTAGTTGTGTGACCAGTAG
This sequence comes from Euprymna scolopes, assembly GCF_053919585.1. NCBI lineage: Eukaryota > Metazoa > Mollusca > Cephalopoda > Sepiida > Sepiolidae > Euprymna > Euprymna scolopes. The sequence continues at coordinate 21,088,504 of NC_136526.1, read as the reverse complement.
TTTAATGACAACTGGTACATATTCACTCGATCACTGTTGGTCAGGATACATACACAATTCAACTTTCCACAGGGTTAAGTCAAGTAAGTTAAGGTCAAAGTTAAATGCCATAAACAAAACAGTGATATGATAAATGACGTCATGTATTCAAGAACTCGAAGAAACAAAGGTTTTCAAATCAGTAAAAAACAATCATGAGACATGGAATAATGCAAGGCAGTTGACCAATAATGTAGAAAAACTAAGAGAATATTAGTCTGTCTGTCTCTCTCTCAAGTCAATACTCTTCAAAACAAAACTTTGAAGTGAACTCTTGGGAACATTTCTTTGCATTAGTTTTTGTGTGAAAAATGCATAAAAAATATTGTTATTGAAAATGTCACAGAGTCTTGAGAGAATAGTCATATGATAGGTTTAGTCTTAGTCATTAATATTTAAGAAAAAGTTAAAAAAAAAAACGATTTTATTTTGTAAGATTTTTAATTGGAATTATTTAAAATTAACTAAAAATCATTTTCGAAGTCAACTGAAATTGAAGAGTTACAATAAAATGTTTTCATTAAAGATTTTATCAGGGTTTATTTTTATAGAAATTATTCTCATGTTAGACAGAAAACACTTGAGAGTTGGGTTATGTCCAAAAATTCAGTATGCAAAGTTAGAATACTGGTAGTGGACTCTCTTTATCTAAATATGGAATGGAAGTCAGTAAACATGAAACGAAACAAAAAATCATATGTAAATAATTTATTTTTAAAAATTATTTTAATGTTAACATTTCTTGTGCTATTATGAAACAATAAAAAAGTAATAAACTTTCATTTTTTTACATTTCTATATTTTTTTAACACAAGTGTTAAAACAAAAACACTTTTGTAATATTTTTTAATTGAAATTATTTAAAAGTAACTAAAGATAATTTTTGAAGTCAACTGAAATCAGAAAGTTATGAAAAATATTTTCGTTAAAGATTTTATCAGAGTTTACTTCCTATAGGAAGTATTCTCATGTCAGACAGAAAACTCATGAGATTTGTATCTAGCAGGCTTTTAAATTCACTAAGTGCAGACATTCATGTGCACTTTTAATTTTGTTTTAAATATTAAAATATTTAAAGAAATGTAAAAAAAGTTTATTTTTTATTGTCATGCTAAAACAAAAACTGGTTCCATAGTGTTTTGTGTTTTATTTAATGTTTCCATTCCATATTTAGAAAACGGAGCCCATTTTTGGTATCTTAACTAAATTTTTGAGCATTACCGAGATTTCATGTGCACTTTTAATTTTGATTTTTCAGAAAATGAGGATCCGCATTTCCTACAGGAAAAATATCTTCTCCGCAGTAACAATAGAAATACACACGTCATTAATATTTAAGAAAAAATAAAAAACAGAAACAAAACGATTTTATAAGATTTTAATTGAAATTAATTAAAAATAACTAAAGATAATTTTGAAGTCAGCTGAAATCAAAGAGTTACAAAAAATATTTTCGCTAAATATTTTATCAGAGTTTACTTTATATATATATATATATATATATATATACACACACACACACACAGCACAATCACATTGACAAACCGGTTCTCACCAGATCACCGAAGTTAAGCAACGTTGAGCCTGGCTAGTATCTGGTGACCATTTGAGAAGGCGAGGCTCTGTATGTACTGTGAGGTAAAAATACTAGGTTGGGAAACTGGTGCTGTTTATCCTTCTCTCAAGGGTGATGGACCTCTCTTAAGCCATGGTAGGCAACCCATCTAGTGATGGCGTTGCAATAAAAAATACCCTTGATAGCTGTGGCAAAGCATCAAGTATTTCCAGCCATTAGAAAAAAACGTGAAAGATTCTGTGGAATTTATCCATGTTTCCCCTGCACCTACAACTACTGGCATCGGATGGAACATAACTGAGATTGGTATCTAGCAGACTTTTAAATTCTCTAATGTGCAGACATTCATGTGCACTTTTAATTTTGATTTTTCTGAAAATGAAGATCCGCATCTTTCACAGGAAAATGATTTATCGCGAGAGTGTAAGCGCATGTGTCGATTTAGGTTGGATTTTTCCGAAAATGAGGATCCGCATATCCCACAGGAAAATATCTTCTCCCCCATGTGAATCCTCACATGCCGATTCAAATTTGACTTTTCAGAAAATGAAGATCCACAAATATCACAAGAATATGGTTTCTCTCCAGTGTGTATACGGACATGGTTTTCAAGATGACATTGCACGGAGAATGAAGATCCACATAATCCGCAACAAAATGGTTTCTCTCCAGTGTGTATACGCATGTGGATTGTCAAATTTGACTGCTGGGAAAACGAAGATCCACAAATTTCACAGGAAAATAATTTCTCCCCGGTGTGTGTACGTTTGTGACGATTTAATTGCGATCGCTCGGAAAATGAAGATCCACAGCTTTCGCAGGTAAACGGTTTCACGCCAGAATGTGTTCGCATGTGTCGAGTTAACTGTGCTTTCTCGGAAACAGAAGATCCACAAATGTCACATGAAAACGGTTTGACCCCGGTGTGTATGTGCATATGACCCTGCAATGTTGATTTCAAAGAAAACGAACATCCACATATTTCACAGGAAAACGGTTTCTCACCGCTGTGTACACGCATATGCGTCTTAAAGTTAGACTTCTTTGAAAAAGAGGAGCCACACACTTCACAGGAAAATGGCTTTTCTCCAGTATGAACACGCAAATGAATATCAAGCTTAGATTTATAAGCAAAAGTTGCCAAGCAAAATGTACAGGAATATGGTTTCGCTACTGTGTGTATTTGTGTGTGCTTTGTTAGTTTGGATTTCAATGAAAATGTAGATCCACAATATGAACAGGAAAATGGTTTCTCTTCTGTCGGTAGAGCCAATTTATCTGAAAATAACAACAATATTAACATAAATGCAATAAATTTTATTTAATAGTCTTCTATTATAGAAATCTCACCTGTCTGTTAGTGTGTATTTATGTATGTGTGTCTGCTAAACATTTTTGTCAGCCGCATTAAAAAATCACAAGCCTGGTATTGTTAGAAAGAGCAAAGTCTCAGATGAATAATATCTCAAAATTAGAAAAAAAATGATTCATTCTATGAGGAGCAACTGGGCCAGTTTTTTGAAAGGGGGAACCTTTTCTCCCGGATTTCCAATGTTATTATGACATAATTTTAAAAGAATTCAATGAATTTATGAATTAATTTGGAAAAATGCTGAATCATTTTACCGGGAATTATGTCATCTCTTTTAAAAGGTGTCTATTATTACATGGAAAATACTGGATGCTTCTATAGTATGAAATCCAAAATATTGATTTTCAAGTAAAACAAATGAAACCTACATTATTGTCACGTGTCAAATAGTAAAATATCCAAGAATCACGAAAAACTATGAGGTAGAAAAATAATTTTAAATATAACTTAAATACATTGTGTTCTATGATTAATAAATGTTTATACTTGTTGTGGTGTGTCCGCCCTACAGATAATAATGAACTCTTTCAGGTCAATATCTTTTGGCATTAGCACTGGTTATGCTCAAGTCTTCCACTGATACATACCCACATTGTTTATTTGTCTTTTGTTCAATATATTGTGTTTCCCCTAATTACAGAGTTGTGTATAACTCAGTATTTGTTTCCGTCAATTAAAGGATGGAATATATTTAGTTTACTCAGATACAGAAAAAAATGTACTCACATTTCGGATGATGATAAAATATTTATTCATGAACTTAGAGTGAAATGAATACAGAAGATAAATGCAATTGAAGAGTCATGTTCACAAATGTTCAAATTGATGACAATTCGTATTATTTGGATTTCTCGGACTACTGTTCTCATCTTGAGTGAGATTTTCACAATGTTTCAGTCGATGTAACCTCTGACCTTCTTCAAGTGTATCTCTCCTGTTTCTCGATGTTAAATGTACATCTCCACATGACATGCGTATTGAACTAATACCCCAACGTATCTCATTACATATCACTTATATCCGTTATGTGATAATCACAATTTCATTCTATACCACCTTAATCACTATAGTTCTCCAATTTTTCTCCCTCCACATTTATAGTTTTACCCTCTGCCTTCAACACCCCATTATTTTGTTCCTAATGTAGTCATTGCTAGATGTCACATTTCTAATATGTTACCTAGCACCTTCTGTTTTCTTTGGATGAGAAACATTAGGGTTTGAAATATTAATATAAAGAGCATATATATAATTCGAAAAATACAATTGCGAATTACTTTGTTCTGAATGAATACCGACTGTATTTAATTTTAAACATGATGAACTAACAAATAAGAAGACAACTGTTTATTTAATCAGTTTTTAATCTTGCTCAAGTCTTTTAATTTTTTAAATAATTCATTATGATTTTTCTTTCTTTTTTTAAAAAAAAAAAAAGGAACTCCTGCAGAATACACAAGTCTTTTAATTTTTTAAATAATTCATTATGATTTTTCTTTTTTTAAAAAAAAAAAAAAAAAGAACTCCTGCAGAATACACACCATGCTATATTTTCAGATAGGATTTACATTTTATATTCAAATATGACGATATCTCTTGCTTATTATAGTTTTAGATGAAAGTATAGATTAGTTACAAAACGCCTTTCCCTCTCTGTGTTAAGAATAAGTTTCTGAATATGATTTCAGCACAGTCCGTAATCATCTAAAAATATCAGAAACATAGTCCAAATAGGAGTACATATTGTATGTTGACATTCTATGAAGAATAAACATTCAATTTTAATCTATTTGTAATTATGTTGTCTTCATCTCAACTGAATAATTCAATCTGAAGAACTATACTTGGTTTGTATAATTAATCAATAACAAATAAAATTCACTGTTCAAAACGTTTGCTGAATTTAAGAAACAAAAGAAATATTTTATTTTTGCTCATTTAACAAACTGAGAGACAGTATTTATCAGCAACTGGTAAATTTTTGGTTTCAACTTAAATTTTACTTCACTATTAAATTGCAATATTTGTTGAATATCAAATTAAATATTTGTTGAATAAAAATGGAAGGAGAAATTTTATTTTATATGTAAAATTTAAGAGAAAATTATCTCTAATGTCATTATTTACTCAAAATATTAACTAGTGTTGACTTGGATTTTTTGGTTCAGACAAATCTTATCAAGTAGAAAAAAAAGGATATAAAGGTCAGCAAGGGGTCAGATGGTTAATCTTGAGGCCATTGTTTTTCTGTGGAAAACAACAACTAGAGATAACTTAGATAAGAACAAGGGCAAAAAGAAGGTAATCTGACTTGAAACACAAAAAAGGGGCTCCTTCAGTCTTAGACTATGGATACCCACAAAGGGGTGCCTGCACATGAAATTTTTTGTGGCAGGAGTTGAGCAATCACCAACCACACCTTTCCTGAGTCGACATTGTTAAATACCAGTGGCAAGTGAAGTGTATGTACAGGACAACTGTAAACAAATGCCGAGATAAGCGGAGAGCACATACAGCACCTAGAATTCGCAAATGATCACCCCTCTGGTACTAATAAGGCTAGAAGTTGCTCAACTTTGGTGATCTGACAATAACTGGTGTGTCAACACGATTATGTGTATATAACTTGAAACACCAACATCAATGAAATGACTTTAAAATCAGTGACGGATAGTGTAAGGTCCCTATGTTTGAAACCTCTTAGCATATACGCATAATAAAAATAATTTCTTCTGAAATGAGAATTTATCGTTGGGTTTGTTTGCAACAACTTTGAAGAGACACCATCAATAAAGTAGTAATAGTTAAGTATTTGAACATGGTTGTCTGCAGAAGATGTTCACAACCATAGTGGAAAGTAGACTCTCAGGTGTTGTCCACAAATTTAGAAAAATGTATATGTAATAGATAAGTCAAAAAGGAACTCAGGAGTAATAAATTCATTCTCACTTCTCATTGTAAACATGTGGAAACAGCGAGAATATAGTCTTCAAAGAAACCAGTGAATGATCAAATTCTTAATAACCTAAAAGCACTAGAAAACAGTTTAAAAATCTTAAGGAAAATGAAAGAAAGAAGAACAAAAACTAAAAATGTGGAGTGAAATATAATCTTGTGAGGACAGTTCCAAGAGCAGCTCAACATCTCAACATCCATATAAACTAAGCTCGACATCTCAACATCCATATAAACTAAGCTCGACATCTCAACATCCATATAAACTAAGCTCGACATCTCAACATCCATATAAACTAAGCTCGACATCTCAACATCCATATAAACTAAGCTCGACATCTCAACATCCATATAAACTAAGCTCGACATCTCAACATCCATATAAACTAAGCTCGACATCTCAACATCCATATAAACTAAGCTCGACATCTCAACATCCATATAAACTAAGCTCGACATCTCAACATCCATATAAACTAAGCTCGACATCTCAACATCCATATAAACTAAGCTCGACATCTCAACATCCATATAAACTAAGCTCGACATCTCAACATCCATATAAACTAAGCTCGACATCTCAACATCCATATAAACTAAGCTCGACATCTCAACATCCATATAAACTAAGCTCGACATCTCAACATCCATATAAACTAAGCTCGACATCTCAACATCCATATAAACTAAGCTCGACATCTCAACATCCATATAAACTAAGCTCGACATCTCAACATCCATATAAACTAAGCTCGACATCTCAACATCCATATAAACTAAACTCGACATCTCAACATCCATATAAACTAAGCTCGACATCTCAACATCCATATAAACTAAGCTCGACATCTCAACATCCATATAAACTAAGCTCGACATCTCAACATCCATATAAACTAAGCTCGACATCTCAACATCCATATAAACTAAGCTCGACATCTCAACATCCATATAAACTAAGCTCGACATCTCAACATCCATATAAACTAAGCTCGACATCTCAACATCCATATAAACTAAGCTCGACATCTCAACATCCATATAAACTAAGCTCGACATCTCAACATCCATATAAACTAAGCTCGACATCTCAACATCCATATAAACTAAGCTCGACATCTCAACATCCATATAAACTAAGCTCGACATCTCAACATCCATATAAACTAAGCTCGACATCTCAACATCCATATAAACTAAGCTCGACATCTCAACATCCATATAAACTAAGCTCGACATCTCAACATCCATATAAACTAAGCTCGACATCTCAACATCCATATAAACTAAGCTCGACATCTCAACATCCATATAAACTAAGCTCAACATCTCAACATCCATATAAACTAAGCTCGACATCTCAACATCCATATAAACTAAGCTCGACATCTCAACATCCATATAAACTAAACTCGACATCTCAACATCCATATAAACTAAGCTCGACATCTCAACATCCATATAAACTAAGCTCAACATCTCAACATCCATATAAACTAAGCTCGACATCTCAACATCCATATAAACTAAGCTCGACATCTCAACATCCATATAAACTAAGCTCGACATCTCAACATCCATATAAACTAAGCTCGACATCTCAACATCCATATAAACTAAGCTCGACATCTCAACATCCATATAAACTAAGCTCGACATCTCAACATCCATATAAACTAAGCTCGACATCTCAACATCCATATAAACTAAGTTCGACATCTCAACATCCATATAAACAAACATGAGACTTCATTTTAATTAACATGGACGATGAAAGATTTTCCCTTAAACATTAAAAGAACTCAAATTTCAATTTCTTCAGTTGTTTACTCCCACCCTAGAATTTTAAGTTGGTGTTATACTTGATTAAATATACAAACACTGAGGACGTGATTATTACCCAACATGTCAGATGTCACAAACGTCATTTGTCCTGTCTGTCCTATAGTTCTGACAACGTTCTCATTTCTGGTCTAAGTAATCTATCAAAAACATTACTTCAGCATTAAATCCATTATAACCCATGGTAGTACATAAGTATAAATTGTATCAATTGGAAATGAATAATTGCTAGTACAGCCATGATCTATCTACACAGTACGTACCTGCACTATACAACATCTGCCACACTAATAAAACAGATGAAGTAGATATCCGAAAAATTAGACATTTCAAAAGTCGTCTAGAGGAATTTGTCAGCTTTGTAAACAAGTTCTATTTTATGTAAACAATGTCATTATTGCATTAACCTAAGTCGGCTGAGCCAAACTTGAGCCATAGTTCCTATAATAAATAAAAAACAGATACTATGTGGGTCGTTCCAAAAGTAAAGCTTCCTATTTTTTAACTAAAGAAATTGAAGAGCTACGAAGATGGGAATGGTATATCAAAATGAGCGATATTTTGCACTCCAGAATTAATTTTTCTACATAGTCACCATCATTCTCAAGTCTTATTTTGACAGGAATTCAATGATGCATCTCAGCTTCTAATGTATGTCTTAGAGTCTCACATTATCAAAATTTGCAACAGAGAGATGCAAATTTCAGGTCATAAATGCAGGAGTTCAGTCATCATAACAATGCAATTTGCAACACCGCTCTGATTCATTCAAGCAGAATAAAAAATAGATATTATTTTTGGAACGTCCCTTATAGATGTGTGACACTGTAAATTATGCGGTCCTTGTTAAAAGAAAAGGTTTTTCAAACAAGACAAACTAAATGGTCTCCTTACCTGAAATATTTCATAATTAACCACTCTTCAAAAGATCCAATTCATGTTTTGCATATAACTTCTATTAATTTTTTTGATTATCAAAAGAAAAATTGGTACTTGTCCAGAATTCTCCCATATTAAAAATCCATATAGAAAAATCTGTATGAGGTATGTACTTATGACAAAACAAAAATATCATATTCGAAAAATCATGTAAATTGATCAAGTAGTTTTATTTTTAAAGAAAATTTGTTTAGGTAATTAATGAGAATTTCTAGGTATTACAACATTGTGGTAAAAACAATCAAATGTTAAATTCAACAAAAACTCTTTACTCCAAATCTCAACACTCTGCTGTTAAAATTGAATTCTAAATCTCAATGCTCTGCTGTTAAAATTGAATTCTAAATCTCAACGCTCTGCTGTTAAAATTGAATTCTAAATCTCAACGCTCTGCTGTTAAAATTGAATTCTAAATCTCAATGCTCTGCTGTTAAAATTGAATTCTAAATCTCAATGCTCTGCTGTTAAAATTGAATTCTAAATCTCAATGCTCTGCTGTTAAAATTGAATTCTAAATCTCAATGCTCTGCTGTTAAAATTGAATTCTAAATCTCAATGCTCTGCTGTTAAAATTGAATTCTAAATCTCAATGCTCTGCTGTTAAAATTGAATTCTAAATCTCAATGCTCTGCTGTTAAAATTGAATTCTAAATCTCAATGCTCTGCTGTTAAAATTGAATTCTAAATCTCAATGCTCTGCTGTTAAAATTGAATTCTAAATCTCAATGCTCTGCTGTTAAAATTGAATTCTAAATCTCAATGCTCTGCTGTTAAAATTGAATTCTAAATCTCAATGCTCTGCTGTTAAAATTGAATTCTAAATCTCAATGCTCTGCTGTTAAAATTGAATTCTAAATCTCAATGCTCTGCTGTTAAAATTGAATTCTAAATCTCAATGCTCTGCTGTTAAAATTGAATTCTAAATCTCAATGCTCTGCTGTTAAAATTGAATTCTAAATCTCAATGCTCTGCTGTTAAAATTGAATTCTAAATCTCAATGCTCTGCTGTTAAAATTGAATTCTAAATCTCAATGCTCTGCTGTTAAAATTGAATTCTAAATCTCAATGCTCTGCTGTTAAAATTGAATTCTAAATCTCAATGCTCTGCTGTTAAAATTGAATTCTAAATCTCAATGCTCTGCTGTTAAAATTGAATTCTAAATCTCAATGCTCTGCTGTTAAAATTGAATTCTAAATCTCAATGCTCTGCTGTTAAAATTGAATTCTAAATCTCAATGCTCTGCTGTTAAAATTGAATTCTAAATCTCAATGCTCTGCTGTTAAAATTGAATTCTAAATCTCAATGCTCTGCTGTTAAAATTGAATTCTAAATCTCAATGCTCTGCTGTTAAAATTGAATTCTAAATCTCAATGCTCTGCTGTTAAAATTGAATTCTAAATCTCAATGCTCTGCTGTTAAAATTGAATTCTAAATCTCAATGCTCTGCTGTTAAAATTGAATTCTAAATCTCAATGCTCTGCTGTTAAAATTGAATTCTAAATCTCAATGCTCTGCTGTTAAAATTGAATTCTAAATCTCAATGCTCTGCTGTTAAAATTGAATTCTAAATCTCAATGCTCTGCTGTTAAAATTGAATTCTAAATCTCAATGCTCTGCTGTTAAAATTGAATTCTAAATCTCAATGCTCTGCTGTTAAAATTGAATTCTAAATCTCAATGCTCTGCTGTTAAAATTGAATTCTAAATCTCAATGCTCTGCTGTTAAAATTGAATTCTAAATCTCAATGCTCTGCTGTTAAAATTGAATTCTAAATCTCAATGCTCTGCTGTTAAAATTGAATTCTAAATCTCAATGCTCTGCTGTTAAAATTGAATTCTAAATCTCAATGCTCTGCTGTTAAAATTGAATTCTAAATCTCAATGCTCTGCTGTTAAAATTGAATTCTAAATCTCAATGCTCTGCTGTTAAAATTGAATTCTAAATCTCAATGCTCTGCTGTTAAAATTGAATTCTAAATCTCAATGCTCTGCTGTTAAAATTGAATTCTAAATCTCAATGCTCTGCTGTTAAAATTGAATTCTAAATCTCAATGCTCTGCTGTTAAAATTGAATTCTAAATCTCAATGCTCTGCTGTTAAAATTGAATTCTAAATCTCAATGCTCTGCTGTTAAAATTGAATTCTAAATCTCAATGCTCTGCTGTTAAAATTGAATTCTAAATCTCAATGCTCTGCTGTTAAAATTGAATTCTAAATCTCAATGCTCTGCTGTTAAAATTGAATTCTAAATCTCAATGCTCTGCTGTTAAAATTGAATTCTAAATCTCAATGCTCTGCTGTTAAAATTGAATTCTAAATCTCAATGCTCTGCTGTTAAAATTGAATTCTAAATCTCAATGCTCTGCTGTTAAAATTGAATTCTAAATCTCAATGCTCTGCTGTTAAAATTGAATTCTAAATCTCAATGCTCTGCTGTTAAAATTGAATTCTAAATCTCAATGCTCTGCTGTTAAAATTGAATTCTAAATCTCAATGCTCTGCTGTTAAAATTGAATTCTAAATCTCAATGCTCTGCTGTTAAAATTGAATTCTAAATCTCAATGCTCTGCTGTTAAAATTGAATTCTAAATCTCAATGCTCTGCTGTTAAAATTGAATTCTAAATCTCAATGCTCTGCTGTTAAAATTGAATTCTAAATCTCAATGCTCTGCTGTTAAAATTGAATTCTAAATCTCAATGCTCTGCTGTTAAAATTGAATTCTAAATCTCAATGCTCTGCTGTTAAAATTGAATTCTAAATCTCAATGCTCTGCTGTTAAAATTGAATTCTAAATCTCAATGCTCTGCTGTTAAAATTGAATTCTAAATCTCAATGCTCTGCTGTTAAAATTGAATTCTAAATCTCAATGCTCTGCTGTTAAAATTGAATTCTAAATCTCAATGCTCTGCTGTTAAAATTGAATTCTAAATCTCAATGCTCTGCTGTTAAAATTGAATTCTAAATCTCAATGCTCTGCTGTTAAAATTGAATTCTAAATCTCAATGCTCTGCTGTTAAAATTGAATTCTAAATCTCAATGCTCTGCTGTTAAAATTGAATTCTAAATCTCAATGCTCTGCTGTTAAAATTGAATTCTAAATCTCAATGCTCTGCTGTTAAAATTGAATTCTAAATCTCAATGCTCTGCTGTTAAAATTGAATTCTAAATCTCAATGCTCTGCTGTTAAAATTGAATTCTAAATCTCAATGCTCTGCTGTTAAAATTGAATTCTAAATCTCAATGCTCTGCTGTTAAAATTGAATTCTAAATCTCAATGCTCTGCTGTTAAAATTGAATTCTAAATCTCAATGCTCTGCTGTTAAAATTGAATTCTAAATCTCAATGCTCTGCTGTTAAAATTGAATTCTAAATCTCAATGCTCTGCTGTTAAAATTGAATTCTAAATCTCAATGCTCTGCTGAAAATTGAATTCTAAATCTCAATGCTCTGCTGTTAAAATTGAATTCTAAATCTCAATGCTCTGCTGTTAAAATTGAATTCTAAATCTCAATGCTCTGCTGTTAAAATTGAATTCTAAATCTCAATGCTCTGCTGTTAAAATTGAATTCTAAATCTCAATGCTCTGCTGTTAAAATTGAATTCTAAATCTCAATGCTCTGCTGTTAAAATTGAATTCTAAATCTCAATGCTCTGCTGTTAAAATTGAATTCTAAATCTCAATGCTCTGCTGTTAAAATTGAATTCTAAATCTCAATGCTCTGCTGTTAAAATTGAATTCTAAATCTCAATGCTCTGCTGTTAAAATTGAATTCTAAATCTCAATGCTCTGCTGTTAAAATTGAATTCTAAATCTCAATGCTCTGCTGTTAAAATTGAATTCTAAATCTCAATGCTCTGCTGTTAAAATTGAATTCTAAATCTCAATGCTCTGCTGTTAAAATTGAATTCTAAATCTCAATGCTCTGCTGTTAAAATTGAATTCTAAATCTCAATGCTCTGCTGTTAAAATTGAATTCTAAATCTCAATGCTCTGCTGTTAAAATTGAATTCTAAATCTCAATGCTCTGCTGTTAAAATTGAATTCTAAATCTCAATGCTCTGCTGTTAAAATTGAATTCTAAATCTCAATGCTCTGCTGTTAAAATTGAATTCTAAATCTCAATGCTCTGCTGTTAAAATTGAATTCTAAATCTCAATGCTCTGCTGTTAAAATTGAATTCTAAATCTCAATGCTCTGCTGTTAAAATTGAATTCTAAATCTCAATGCTCTGCTGTTAAAATTGAATTCTAAATCTCAATGCTCTGCTGTTAAAATTGAATTCTAAATCTCAATGCTCTGCTGTTAAAATTGAATTCTAAATCTCAATGCTCTGCTGTTAAAATTGAATTCTAAATCTCAATGCTCTGCTGTTAAAATTGAATTCTAAATCTCAATGCTCTGCTGTTAAAATTGAATTCTAAATCTCAATGCTCTGCTGTTAAAATTGAATTCTAAATCTCAATGCTCTGCTGTTAAAATTGAATTCTAAATCTCAATGCTCTGCTGTTAAAATTGAATTCTAAATCTCAATGCTCTGCTGTTAAAATTGAATTCTAAATCTCAATGCTCTGCTGTTAAAATTGAATTCTAAATCTCAATGCTCTGCTGTTAAAATTGAATTCTAAATCTCAATGCTCTGCTGTTAAAATTGAATTCTAAATCTCAATGCTCTGCTGTTAAAATTGAATTCTAAATCTCAATGCTCTGCTGTTAAAATTGAATTCTAAATCTCAATGCTCTGCTGTTAAAATTGAATTCTAAATCTCAATGCTCTGCTGTTAAAATTGAATTCTAAATCTCAATGCTCTGCTGTTAAAATTGAATTCTAAATCTCAATGCTCTGCTGTTAAAATTGAATTCTAAATCTCAATGCTCTGCTGTTAAAATTGAATTCTAAATCTCAATGCTCTGCTGTTAAAATTGAATTCTAAATCTCAATGCTCTGCTGTTAAAATTGAATTCTAAATCTCAATGCTCTGCTGTTAAAATTGAATTCTAAATCTCAATGCTCTGCTGTTAAAATTGAATTCTAAATCTCAATGCTCTGCTGTTAAAATTGAATTCTAAATCTCAATGCTCTGCTGTTAAAATTGAATTCTAAATCTCAATGCTCTGCTGTTAAAATTGAATTCTAAATCTCAATGCTCTGCTGTTAAAATTGAATTCTAAATCTCAATGCTCTGCTGTTAAAATTGAATTCTAAATCTCAATGCTCTGCTGTTAAAATTGAATTCTAAATCTCAATGCTCTGCTGTTAAAATTGAATTCTAAATCTCAATGCTCTGCTGTTAAAATTGAATTCTAAATCTCAATGCTCTGCTGTTAAAATTGAATTCTAAATCTCAATGCTCTGCTGTTAAAATTGAATTCTAAATCTCAATGCTCTGCTGTTAAAATTGAATTCTAAATCTCAATGCTCTGCTGTTAAAATTGAATTCTAAATCTCAATGCTCTGCTGTTAAAATTGAATTCTAAATCTCAATGCTCTGCTGTTAAAATTGAATTCTAAATCTCAATGCTCTGCTGTTAAAATTGAATTCTAAATCTCAATGCTCTGCTGTTAAAATTGAATTCTAAATCTCAATGCTCTGCTGTTAAAATTGAATTCTAAATCTCAATGCTCTGCTGTTAAAATTGAATTCTAAATCTCAATGCTCTGCTGTTAAAATTGAATTCTAAATCTCAATGCTCTGCTGTTAAAATTGAATTCTAAATCTCAATGCTCTGCTGTTAAAATTGAATTCTAAATCTCAATGCTCTGCTGTTAAAATTGAATTCTAAATCTCAATGCTCTGCTGTTAAAATTGAATTCTAAATCTCAATGCTCTGCTGTTAAAATTGAATTCTAAATCTCAATGCTCTGCTGTTAAAATTGAATTCTAAATCTCAATGCTCTGCTGTTAAAATTGAATTCTAAATCTCAATGCTCTGCTGTTAAAATTGAATTCTAAATCTCAATGCTCTGCTGTTAAAATTGAATTCTAAATCTCAATGCTCTGCTGTTAAAATTGAATTCTAAATCTCAATGCTCTGCTGTTAAAATTGAATTCTAAATCTCAATGCTCTGCTGTTAAAATTGAATTCTAAATCTCAATGCTCTGCTGTTAAAATTGAATTCTAAATCTCAATGCTCTGCTGTTAAAATTGAATTCTAAATCTCAATGCTCTGCTGTTAAAATTGAATTCTAAATCTCAATGCTCTGCTGTTAAAATTGAATTCTAAATCTCAATGCTCTGCTGTTAAAATTGAATTCTAAATCTCAATGCTCTGCTGTTAAAATTGAATTCTAAATCTCAATGCTCTGCTGTTAAAATTGAATTCTAAATCTCAATGCTCTGCTGTTAAAATTGAATTCTAAATCTCAATGCTCTGCTGTTAAAATTGAATTCTAAATCTCAATGCTCTGCTGTTAAAATTGAATTCTAAATCTCAATGCTCTGCTGTTAAAATTGAATTCTAAATCTCAATGCTCTGCTGTTAAAATTGAATTCTAAATCTCAATGCTCTGCTGTTAAAATTGAATTCTAAATCTCAATGCTCTGCTGTTAAAATTGAATTCTAAATCTCAATGCTCTGCTGTTAAAATTGAATTCTAAATCTCAATGCTCTGCTGTTAAAATTGAATTCTAAATCTCAATGCTCTGCTGTTAAAATTGAATTCTAAATCTCAATGCTCTGCTGTTAAAATTGAATTCTAAATCTCAATGCTCTGCTGTTAAAATTGAATTCTAAATCTCAATGCTCTGCTGTTAAAATTGAATTCTAAATCTCAATGCTCTGCTGTTAAAATTGAATTCTAAATCTCAATGCTCTGCTGTTAAAATTGAATTCTAAATCTCAATGCTCTGCTGTTAAAATTGAATTCTAAATCTCAATGCTCTGCTGTTAAAATTGAATTCTAAATCTCAATGCTCTGCTGTTAAAATTGAATTCTAAATCTCAATGCTCTGCTGTTAAAATTGAATTCTAAATCTCAATGCTCTGCTGTTAAAATTGAATTCTAAATCTCAATGCTCTGCTGTTAAAATTGAATTCTAAATCTCAATGCTCTGCTGTTAAAATTGAATTCTAAATCTCAATGCTCTGCTGTTAAAATTGAATTCTAAATCTCAATGCTCTGCTGTTAAAATTGAATTCTAAATCTCAATGCTCTGCTGTTAAAATTGAATTCTAAATCTCAATGCTCTGCTGTTAAAATTGAATTCTAAATCTCAATGCTCTGCTGTTAAAATTGAATTCTAAATCTCAATGCTCTGCTGTTAAAATTGAATTCTAAATCTCAATGCTCTGCTGTTAAAATTGAATTCTAAATCTCAATGCTCTGCTGTTAAAATTGAATTCTAAATCTCAATGCTCTGCTGTTAAAATTGAATTCTAAATCTCAATGCTCTGCTGTTAAAATTGAATTCTAAATCTCAATGCTCTGCTGTTAAAATTGAATTCTAAATCTCAATGCTCTGCTGTTAAAATTGAATTCTAAATCTCAATGCTCTGCTGTTAAAATTGAATTCTAAATCTCAATGCTCTGCTGTTAAAATTGAATTCTAAATCTCAATGCTCTGCTGTTAAAATTGAATTCTAAATCTCAATGCTCTGCTGTTAAAATTGAATTCTAAATCTCAATGCTCTGCTGTTAAAATTGAATTCTAAATCTCAATGCTCTGCTGTTAAAATTGAATTCTAAATCTCAATGCTCTGCTGTTAAAATTGAATTCTAAATCTCAATGCTCTGCTGTTAAAATTGAATTCTAAATCTCAATGCTCTGCTGTTAAAATTGAATTCTAAATCTCAATGCTCTGCTGTTAAAATTGAATTCTAAATCTCAATGCTCTGCTGTTAAAATTGAATTCTAAATCTCAATGCTCTGCTGTTAAAATTGAATTCTAAATCTCAATGCTCTGCTGTTAAAATTGAATTCTAAATCTCAATGCTCTGCTGTTAAAATTGAATTCTAAATCTCAATGCTCTGCTGTTAAAATTGAATTCTAAATCTCAATGCTCTGCTGTTAAAATTGAATTCTAAATCTCAATGCTCTGCTGTTAAAATTGAATTCTAAATCTCAATGCTCTGCTGTTAAAATTGAATTCTAAATCTCAATGCTCTGCTGTTAAAATTGAATTCTAAATCTCAATGCTCTGCTGTTAAAATTGAATTCTAAATCTCAATGCTCTGCTGTTAAAATTGAATTCTAAATCTCAATGCTCTGCTGTTAAAATTGAATTCTAAATCTCAATGCTCTGGCTGTTAAAATTGAATTCTAAATCTCAATGCTCTGCTGTTAAAATTGAATTCTAAATCTCAATGCTCTGCTGTTAAAATTGAATTCTAAATCTCAATGCTCTGCTGTTAAAATTGAATTCTAAATCTCAATGCTCTGCTGTTAAAATTGAATTCTAAATCTCAATGCTCTGCTGTTAAAATTGAATTCTAAATCTCAATGCTCTGCTGTTAAAATTGAATTCTAAATCTCAATGCTCTGCTGTTAAAATTGAATTCTAAATCTCAATGCTCTGCTGTTAAAATTGAATTCTAAATCTCAATGCTCTGCTGTTAAAATTGAATTCTAAATCTCAATGCTCTGCTGTTAAAATTGAATTCTAAATCTCAATGCTCTGCTGTTAAAATTGAATTCTAAATCTCAATGCTCTGCTGTTAAAATTGAATTCTAAATCTCAATGCTCTGCTGTTAAAATTGAATTCTAAATCTCAATGCTCTGCTGTTAAAATTGAATTCTAAATCTCAATGCTCTGCTGTTAAAATTGAATTCTAAATCTCAATGCTCTGCTGTTAAAATTGAATTCTAAATCTCAATGCTCTGCTGTTAAAATTGAATTCTAAATCTCAATGCTCTGCTGTTAAAATTGAATTCTAAATCTCAATGCTCTGCTGTTAAAATTGAATTCTAAATCTCAATGCTCTGCTGTTAAAATTGAATTCTAAATCTCAATGCTCTGCTGTTAAAATTGAATTCTAAATCTCAATGCTCTGCTGTTAAAATTGAATTCTAAATCTCAATGCTCTGCTGTTAAAATTGAATTCTAAATCTCAATGCTCTGCTGTTAAAATTGAATTCTAAATCTCAATGCTCTGCTGTTAAAATTGAATTCTAAATCTCAATGCTCTGCTGTTAAAATTGAATTCTAAATCTCAATGCTCTGCTGTTAAAATTGAATTCTAAATCTCAATGCTCTGCTGTTAAAATTGAATTCTAAATCTCAATGCTCTGCTGTTAAAATTGAATTCTAAATCTCAATGCTCTGCTGTTAAAATTGAATTCTAAATCTCAATGCTCTGCTGTTAAAATTGAATTCTAAATCTCAATGCTCTGCTGTTAAAATTGAATTCTAAATCTCAATGCTCTGCTGTTAAAATTGAATTCTAAATCTCAATGCTCTGCTGTTAAAATTGAATTCTAAATCTCAATGCTCTGCTGTTAAAATTGAATTCTAAATCTCAATGCTCTGCTGTTAAAATTGAATTCTAAATCTCAATGCTCTGCTGTTAAAATTGAATTCTAAATCTCAATGCTCTGCTGTTAAAATTGAATTCTAAATCTCAATGCTCTGCTGTTAAAATTGAATTCTAAATCTCAATGCTCTGCTGTTAAAATTGAATTCTAAATCTCAATGCTCTGCTGTTAAAATTGAATTCTAAATCTCAATGCTCTGCTGTTAAAATTGAATTCTAAATCTCAATGCTCTGCTGTTAAAATTGAATTCTAAATCTCAATGCTCTGCTGTTAAAATTGAATTCTAAATCTCAATGCTCTGCTGTTAAAATTGAATTCTAAATCTCAATGCTCTGCTGTTAAAATTGAATTCTAAATCTCAATGCTCTGCTGTTAAAATTGAATTCTAAATCTCAATGCTCTGCTGTTTAAAATTGAATTCTAAATCTCAATGCTCTGCTGTTAAAATTGAATTCTAAATCTCAATGCTCTGCTGTTAAAATTGAATTCTAAATCTCAATGCTCTGCTGTTAAAATTGAATTCTAAATCTCAATGCTCTGCTGTTAAAATTGAATTCTAAATCTCAATGCTCTGCTGTTAAAATTGAATTCTAAATCTCAATGCTCTGCTGTTAAAATTGAATTCTAAATCTCAATGCTCTGCTGTTAAAATTGAATTCTAAATCTCAATGCTCTGCTGTTAAAATTGAATTCTAAATCTCAATGCTCTGCTGTTAAAATTGAATTCTAAATCTCAATGCTCTGCTGTTAAAATTGAATTCTAAATCTCAATGCTCTGCTGTTAAAATTGAATTCTAAATCTCAATGCTCTGCTGTTAAAATTGAATTCTAAATCTCAATGCTCTGCTGTTAAAATTGAATTCTAAATCTCAATGCTCTGCTGTTAAAATTGAATTCTAAATCTCAATGCTCTGCTGTTAAAATTGAATTCTAAATCTCAATGCTCTGCTGTTAAAATTGAATTCTAAATCTCAATGCTCTGCTGTTAAAATTGAATTCTAAATCTCAATGCTCTGCTGCCAAAAACTCTTTATCTCCAAATCTCAACACTCTGCTGTTAAAATTGAATTCTAAATCTCAATGCTCTGCTGTTAAAATTGAATTCTAAATCTCAATGCTCTGCTGTTAAAATTGAATTCTAAATCTCAATGCTCTGCTGTTAAAATTGAATTCTAAATCTCAATGCTCTGCTGTTAAAATTGAATTCTAAATCTCAATGCTCTGCTGCCAAAAACTCTTTACTCCAAATCTCAACACTCTGCTGTTAAAATTGAATTCTAAATCTCAATGCTCTGCTGTTAAAATTGAATTCTAAATCTCAATGCTCTGCTGTTAAAATTGAATTCTAAATCTCAATGCTCTGCTGTTAAAATTGAATTCTAAATCTCAATGCTCTGCTGTTAAAATTGAATTCTAAATCTCAATGCTCTGCTGCCAAAAACTCTTTACTCCAAATCTCAACACTCTGCTGTTAAAATTGAATTCTAAATCTCAATGCTCTGCTGTTAAAATTGAATTCTAAATCTCAATGCTCTGCTGTTAAAATTGAATTCTAAATCTCAATGCTCTGCTGCCAAAAACTCTTTACTCCAAATCTCAACAGCTCTGCTGTTAAAATTGAATTCTAAATCTCAATGCTCTGCTGTTAAAATTGAATTCTAAATCTCAATGCTCTGCTGTTAAAATTGAATTCTAAATCTCAATGCTCTGCTGTTAAAATTGAATTCTAAATCTCAATGCTCTGCTGTTAAAATTGAATTCTAAATCTCAATGCTCTGCTGTTAAAATTGAATTCTAAATCTCAATGCTCTGCTGTTAAAATTGAATTCTAAATCTCAATGCTCTGCTGTTAAAATTGAATTCTAAATCTCAATGCTCTGCTGTTAAAATTGAATTCTAAATCTCAATGCTCTGCTGTTAAAATTGAATTCTAAATCTCAACACTCTGCTTGTCAAAATTGAATTCTAAATCTCAATGCTCTGCTGTTAAAATTGAATTCTAAATCTCAATGCTCTGCTGTTAAAATTGAATTCTAAATCTCAATGCTCTGCTGTTAAAATTGAATTCTAAATCTCAATGCTCTGCTGTTAAAATTGAATTCTAAATCTCAATGCTCTGCTGCCAAAAACTCTTTACTCCAAATCTCAACACTCTGCTGTTAAAATTGAATTCTAAATCTCAATGCTCTGCTGTTAAAATTGAATTCTAAATCTCAATGCTCTGCTGTTAAAATTGAATTCTAAATCTCAATGCTCTGCTGTTAAAATTGAATTCTAAATCTCAATGCTCTGCTGTTAAAATTGAATTCTAAATCTCAATGCTCTGCTGTTAAAATTGAATTCTAAATCTCAATGCTCTGCTGTTAAAATTGAATTCTAAATCTCAATGCTCTGCTGTTAAAATTGAATTCTAAATCTCAATGCTCTGCTGTTAAAATTGAATTCTAAATCTCAATGCTCTGCTGTTAAAATTGAATTCTAAATCTCAATGCTCTGCTGTTAAAATTGAATTCTAAATCTCAATGCTCTGCTGTTAAAATTGAATTCTAAATCTCAATGCTCTGCTGTTAAAATTGAATTCTAAATCTCAATGCTCTGCTGTTAAAATTGAATTCTAAATCTCAATGCTCTGCTGCCAAAAACTCTTTACTCCAAATCTCAACACTCTGCTGTTAAAATTGAATTCTAAATCTCAATGCTCTGCTGTTAAAATTGAATTCTAAATCTCAATGCTCTGCTGTTAAAATTGAATTCTAAATCTCAATGCTCTGCTGTTAAAATTGAATTCTAAATCTCAATGCTCTGCTGTTAAAATTGAATTCTAAATCTCAATGCTCTGCTGCCAAAAACTCTTTACTCCAAATCTCAACACTCTGCTGTTAAAATTGAATTCTAAATCTCAATGCTCTGCTGTTAAAATTGAATTCTAAATCTCAATGCTCTGCTGTTAAAATTGAATTCTAAATCTCAATGCTCTGCTGTTAAAATTGAATTCTAAATCTCAATGCTCTGCTGTTAAAATTGAATTCTAAATCTCAATGCTCTGCTGCCAAAAACTCTTTACTCCAAATCTCAACACTCTGCTGTTAAAATTGAATTCTAAATCTCAATGCTCTGCTGTTAAAATTGAATTCTAAATCTCAATGCTCTGCTGTTAAAATTGAATTCTAAATCTCAATGCTCTGCTGCCAAAACTCTTTACTCCAAATCTCAACACTCTGCTGTTAAAATTGAATTCTAAATCTCAATGCTCTGCTGTTAAAATTGAATTCTAAATCTCAATGCTCTGCTGTTAAAATTGAATTCTAAATCTCAATGCTCTGCTGTTAAAATTGAATTCTAAATCTCAATGCTCTGCTGTTAAAATTGCTTTACTCCAAATCTCAACACTCTGCTGTTAAAATTGAATTCTAAATCTCAATGCTCTGCTGTT
The DNA here is from genome assembly GCF_053919585.1 of Euprymna scolopes. Classification (NCBI taxonomy): domain Eukaryota; kingdom Metazoa; phylum Mollusca; class Cephalopoda; order Sepiida; family Sepiolidae; genus Euprymna; species Euprymna scolopes. The sequence continues at coordinate 21,066,873 of NC_136526.1, read as the reverse complement.
AAAATTGAATTCTAAATCTCAATGCTCTGCTGTTAAAATTGAATTCTAAATCTCAATGCTCTGCTGTTAAAATTGAATTCTAAATCTCAATGCTCTGCTGTTAAAATTGAATTCTAAATCTCAATGCTCTGCTGCCAAAAACTCTTTACTCCAAATCTCAACACTCTGCTGTTAAAATTGAATTCTAAATCTCAATGCTCTGCTGTCAAAATTGAATTCTAAATCTCAATGCTCTGCTGCCAAAAACTCTTTACTCCAAATCTCAACACTCTGCTGTTAAAATTGAATTCTAAATCTCAATGCTCTGCTGTTAAAATTGAATTCTAAATCTCAATGCTCTGCTGCCAAAAACTCTTTACTCCAAATCTCAACACTCTGCTGTTAAAATTGAATTCTAAATCTCAACACTCTGCTGTTAAAATTGAATTCTAAATCTCAATGCTCTGCTGTTAAAATTGAATTCTAAATCTCAATGCTCTGCTGTTAAAATTGAATTCTAAATCTCAATGCTCTGCTGTTAAAATTGAATTCTAAATCTCAATGCTCTGCTGTTAAAATTGAATTCTAAATCTCAATGCTCTGCTGTTAAAATTGAATTCTAAATCTCAATGCTCTGCTGTTAAAATTGAATTCTAAATCTCAATGCTCTGCTGTTAAAATTGAATTCTAAATCTCAATGCTCTGCTGTTAAAATTGAATTCTAAATCTCAATGCTCTGCTGTTAAAATTGAATTCTAAATCTCAATGCTCTGCTGTTAAAATTGAATTCTAAATCTCAATGCTCTGCTGTTAAAATTGAATTCTAAATCTCAATGCTCTGCTGTTAAAATTGAATTCTAAATCTCAATGCTCTGCTGTTAAAATTGAATTCTAAATCTCAACACTCTGCTGTTAAAATTGAATTCTAAATCTCAATGCTCTGCTGTTAAAATTGAATTCTAAATCTCAATGCTCTGCTGTTAAAATTGAATTCTAAATCTCAATGCTCTGCTGCCAAAAACTCTTTACTCCAAATCTCAACACTCTGCTGTTAAAATTGAATTCTAAATCTCAATGCTCTGCTGTTAAAATTGAATTCTAAATCTCAATGCTCTGCTGCCAAAAACTCTTTACTCCAAATCTCAACACTCTGCTGTTAAAATTGAATTCTAAATCTCAACACTCTGCTGTTAAAATTGAATTCTAAATCTCAATGCTCTGCTGTTAAAATTGAATTCTAAATCTCAATGCTCTGCTGTTAAAATTGAATTCTAAATCTCAATGCTCTGCTGTTAAAATTGAATTCTAAATCTCAATGCTCTGCTGTTAAAATTGAATTCTAAATCTCAATGCTCTGCTGTTAAAATTGAATTCTAAATCTCAATGCTCTGCTGTTAAAATTGAATTCTAAATCTCAATGCTCTGCTGTTAAAATTGAATTCTAAATCTCAATGCTCTGCTGTTAAAATTGAATTCTAAATCTCAATGCTCTGCTGTTAAAATTGAATTCTAAATCTCAATGCTCTGCTGTTAAAATTGAATTCTAAATCTCAATGCTCTGCTGTTAAAATTGAATTCTAAATCTCAATGCTCTGCTGTTAAAATTGAATTCTAAATCTCAATGCTCTGCTGTTAAAATTGAATTCTAAATCTCAATGCTCTGCTGTTAAAATTGAATTCTAAATCTCAATGCTCTGCTGTTAAAATTGAATTCTAAATCTCAATGCTCTGCTGTTAAAATTGAATTCTAAATCTCAATGCTCTGCTGTTAAAATTGAATTCTAAATCTCAATGCTCTGCTGTTAAAATTGAATTCTAAATCTCAATGCTCTGCTGTTAAAATTGAATTCTAAATCTCAATGCTCTGCTGTTAAAATTGAATTCTAAATCTCAATGCTCTGCTGTTAAAATTGAATTCTAAATCTCAATGCTCTGCTGTTAAAATTGAATTCTAAATCTCAATGCTCTGCTGTTAAAATTGAATTCTAAATCTCAATGCTCTGCTGTTAAAATTGAATTCTAAATCTCAATGCTCTGCTGTTAAAATTGAATTCTAAATCTCAATGCTCTGCTGTTAAAATTGAATTCTAAATCTCAATGCTCTGCTGTTAAAATTGAATTCTAAATCTCAATGCTCTGCTGCCAAAAACTCTTTACTCCAAATCTCAACACTCTGCTGTTAAAATTGAATTCTAAATCTCAATGCTCTGCTGTTAAAATTGAATTCTAAATCTCAATGCTCTGCTGTTAAAATTGAATTCTAAATCTCAATGCTCTGCTGTTAAAATTGAATTCTAAATCTCAATGCTCTGCTGTTAAAATTGAATTCTAAATCTCAATGCTCTGCTGCCAAAAACTCTTTACTCCAAATCTCAACACTCTGCTGTTAAAATTGAATTCTAAATCTCAATGCTCTGCTGTTAAAATTGAATTCTAAATCTCAATGCTCTGCTGTTAAAATTGAATTCTAAATCTCAATGCTCTGCTGTTAAAATTGAATTCTAAATCTCAATGCTCTGCTGTTAAAATTGAATTCTAAATCTCAATGCTCTGCTGCCAAAAACTCTTTACTCCAAATCTCAACACTCTGCTGTTAAAATTGAATTCTAAATCTCAATGCTCTGCTGTTAAAATTGAATTCTAAATCTCAATGCTCTGCTGTTAAAATTGAATTCTAAATCTCAATGCTCTGCTGCCAAAAACTCTTTACTCCAAATCTCAACACTCTGCTGTTAAAATTGAATTCTAAATCTCAATGCTCTGCTGTTAAAATTGAATTCTAAATCTCAATGCTCTGCTGTTAAAATTGAATTCTAAATCTCAATGCTCTGCTGTTAAAATTGAATTCTAAATCTCAATGCTCTGCTGTTAAAATTGAATTCTAAATCTCAATGCTCTGCTGCCAAAAACTCTTTACTCCAAATCTCAACACTCTGCTGTTAAAATTGAATTCTAAATCTCAATGCTCTGCTGTTAAAATTGAATTCTAAATCTCAATGCTCTGCTGTTAAAATTGAATTCTAAATCTCAATGCTCTGCTGTTAAAATTGAATTCTAAATCTCAATGCTCTGCTGTTAAAATTGAATTCTAAATCTCAATGCTCTGCTGCCAAAAACTCTTTACTCCAAATCTCAACACTCTGCTGTTAAAATTGAATTCTAAATCTCAATGCTCTGCTGTCAAAATTGAATTCTAAATCTCAATGCTCTGCTGCCAAAAACTCTTTACTCCAAATCTCAACACTCTGCTGTTAAAATTGAATTCTAAATCTCAATGCTCTGCTGTTAAAATTGAATTCTAAATCTCAATGCTCTGCTGCCAAAAACTCTTTACTCCAAATCTCAACACTCTGCTGTTAAAATTGAATTCTAAATCTCAACACTCTGCTGTTAAAATTGAATTCTAAATCTCAATGCTCTGCTGTTAAAATTGAATTCTAAATCTCAATGCTCTGCTGTTAAAATTGAATTCTAAATCTCAATGCTCTGCTGTTAAAATTGAATTCTAAATCTCAATGCTCTGCTGTTAAAATTGAATTCTAAATCTCAATGCTCTGCTGTTAAAATTGAATTCTAAATCTCAATGCTCTGCTGTTAAAATTGAATTCTAAATCTCAATGCTCTGCTGTTAAAATTGAATTCTAAATCTCAATGCTCTGCTGTTAAAATTGAATTCTAAATCTCAATGCTCTGCTGTTAAAATTGAATTCTAAATCTCAATGCTCTGCTGTTAAAATTGAATTCTAAATCTCAATGCTCTGCTGTTAAAATTGAATTCTAAATCTCAATGCTCTGCTGTTAAAATTGAATTCTAAATCTCAACACTCTGCTGTTAAAATTGAATTCTAAATCTCAATGCTCTGCTGTTAAAATTGAATTCTAAATCTCAATGCTCTGCTGTTAAAATTGAATTCTAAATCTCAATGCTCTGCTGCCAAAAACTCTTTACTCCAAATCTCAACACTCTGCTGTTAAAATTGAATTCTAAATCTCAATGCTCTGCTGTTAAAATTGAATTCTAAATCTCAATGCTCTGCTGCCAAAAACTCTTTACTCCAAATCTCAACACTCTGCTGTTAAAATTGAATTCTAAATCTCAACACTCTGCTGTTAAAATTGAATTCTAAATCTCAATGCTCTGCTGTTAAAATTGAATTCTAAATCTCAATGCTCTGCTGTTAAAATTGAATTCTAAATCTCAATGCTCTGCTGTTAAAATTGAATTCTAAATCTCAATGCTCTGCTGTTAAAATTGAATTCTAAATCTCAATGCTCTGCTGTTAAAATTGAATTCTAAATCTCAATGCTCTGCTGTTAAAATTGAATTCTAAATCTCAATGCTCTGCTGTTAAAATTGAATTCTAAATCTCAATGCTCTGCTGTTAAAATTGAATTCTAAATCTCAATGCTCTGCTGTTAAAATTGAATTCTAAATCTCAATGCTCTGCTGTTAAAATTGAATTCTAAATCTCAATGCTCTGCTGTTAAAATTGAATTCTAAATCTCAATGCTCTGCTGTTAAAATTGAATTCTAAATCTCAATGCTCTGCTGTTAAAATTGAATTCTAAATCTCAATGCTCTGCTGTTAAAATTGAATTCTAAATCTCAATGCTCTGCTGTTAAAATTGAATTCTAAATCTCAATGCTCTGCTGCCAAAAACTCTTTACTCCAAATCTCAACACTCTGCTGTTAAAATTGAATTCTAAATCTCAATGCTCTGCTGTTAAAATTGAATTCTAAATCTCAATGCTCTGCTGTTAAAATTGAATTCTAAATCTCAATGCTCTGCTGTTAAAATTGAATTCTAAATCTCAATGCTCTGCTGTTAAAATTGAATTCTAAATCTCAATGCTCTGCTGTTAAAATTGAATTCTAAATCTCAATGCTCTGCTGTTAAAATTGAATTCTAAATCTCAATGCTCTGCTGTTAAAATTGAATTCTAAATCTCAATGCTCTGCTGCCAAAAACTCTTTACTCCAAATCTCAACACTCTGCTGTTAAAATTGAATTCTAAATCTCAATGCTCTGCTGTTAAAATTGAATTCTAAATCTCAATGCTCTGCTGTTAAAATTGAATTCTAAATCTCAATGCTCTGCTGTTAAAATTGAATTCTAAATCTCAATGCTCTGCTGTTAAAATTGAATTCTAAATCTCAATGCTCTGCTGCCAAAAACTCTTTACTCCAAATCTCAACACTCTGCTGTTAAAATTGAATTCTAAATCTCAATGCTCTGCTGTTAAAATTGAATTCTAAATCTCAATGCTCTGCTGTTAAAATTGAATTCTAAATCTCAATGCTCTGCTGTTAAAATTGAATTCTAAATCTCAATGCTCTGCTGTTAAAATTGAATTCTAAATCTCAATGCTCTGCTGTTAAAATTGAATTCTAAATCTCAATGCTCTGCTGTTAAAATTGAATTCTAAATCTCAATGCTCTGCTGTTAAAATTGAATTCTAAATCTCAATGCTCTGCTGCCAAAAACTCTTTACTCCAAATCTCAACACTCTGCTGTTAAAATTGAATTCTAAATCTCAATGCTCTGCTGTTAAAATTGAATTCTAAATCTCAATGCTCTGCTGTTAAAATTGAATTCTAAATCTCAATGCTCTGCTGTTAAAATTGAATTCTAAATCTCAATGCTCTGCTGTTAAAATTGAATTCTAAATCTCAATGCTCTGCTGCCAAAAACTCTTTACTCCAAATCTCAACACTCTGCTGTTAAAATTGAATTCTAAATCTCAATGCTCTGCTGTTAAAATTGAATTCTAAATCTCAATGCTCTGCTGTTAAAATTGAATTCTAAATCTCAATGCTCTGCTGTTAAAATTGAATTCTAAATCTCAATGCTCTGCTGTTAAAATTGAATTCTAAATCTCAATGCTCTGCTGCCAAAAACTCTTTACTCCAAATCTCAACACTCTGCTGTTAAAATTGAATTCTAAATCTCAATGCTCTGCTGTCAAAATTGAATTCTAAATCTCAATGCTCTGCTGTTAAAATTGAATTCTAAATCTCAATGCTCTGCTGCCAAAAACTCTTTACTCCAAATCTCAACACTCTGCTGTTAAAATTGAATTCTAAATCTCAATGCTCTGCTGTTAAAATTGAATTCTAAATCTCAATGCTCTGCTGTTAAAATTGAATTCTAAATCTCAATGCTCTGCTGTTAAAATTGAATTCTAAATCTCAATGCTCTGCTGTTAAAATTGAATTCTAAATCTCAATGCTCTGCTGCCAAAAACTCTTTACTCCAAATCTCAACACTCTGCTGTTAAAATTGAATTCTAAATCTCAATGCTCTGCTGTTAAAATTGAATTCTAAATCTCAATGCTCTGCTGTTAAAATTGAATTCTAAATCTCAATGCTCTGCTGTTAAAATTGAATTCTAAATCTCAATGCTCTGCTGTTAAAATTGAATTCTAAATCTCAATGCTCTGCTGCCAAAAACTCTTTACTCCAAATCTCAACACTCTGCTGTTAAAATTGAATTCTAAATCTCAATGCTCTGCTGTCAAAATTGAATTCTAAATCTCAATGCTCTGCTGCCAAAAACTCTTTACTCCAAATCTCAACACTCTGCTGTTAAAATTGAATTCTAAATCTCAATGCTCTGCTGTTAAAATTGAATTCTAAATCTCAATGCTCTGCTGCCAAAAACTCTTTACTCCAAATCTCAACACTCTGCTGTTAAAATTGAATTCTAAATCTCAACACTCTGCTGTTAAAATTGAATTCTAAATCTCAATGCTCTGCTGTTAAAATTGAATTCTAAATCTCAATGCTCTGCTGTTAAAATTGAATTCTAAATCTCAATGCTCTGCTGTTAAAATTGAATTCTAAATCTCAATGCTCTGCTGTTAAAATTGAATTCTAAATCTCAATGCTCTGCTGTTAAAATTGAATTCTAAATCTCAATGCTCTGCTGTTAAAATTGAATTCTAAATCTCAATGCTCTGCTGTTAAAATTGAATTCTAAATCTCAATGCTCTGCTGTTAAAATTGAATTCTAAATCTCAATGCTCTGCTGTTAAAATTGAATTCTAAATCTCAATGCTCTGCTGTTAAAATTGAATTCTAAATCTCAATGCTCTGCTGTTAAAATTGAATTCTAAATCTCAATGCTCTGCTGTTAAAATTGAATTCTAAATCTCAATGCTCTGCTGTTAAAATTGAATTCTAAATCTCAATGCTCTGCTGTTAAAATTGAATTCTAAATCTCAATGCTCTGCTGTTAAAATTGAATTCTAAATCTCAATGCTCTGCTGTTAAAATTGAATTCTAAATCTCAATGCTCTGCTGTTAAAATTGAATTCTAAATCTCAATGCTCTGCTGTTAAAATTGAATTCTAAATCTCAATGCTCTGCTGTTAAAATTGAATTCTAAATCTCAATGCTCTGCTGTTAAAATTGAATTCTAAATCTCAATGCTCTGCTGTTAAAATTGAATTCTAAATCTCAATGCTCTGCTGTTAAAATTGAATTCTAAATCTCAATGCTCTGCTGTTAAAATTGAATTCTAAATCTCAATGCTCTGCTGTTAAAATTGAATTCTAAATCTCAATGCTCTGCTGTTAAAATTGAATTCTAAATCTCAATGCTCTGCTGTTAAAATTGAATTCTAAATCTCAATGCTCTGCTGTTAAAATTGAATTCTAAATCTCAATGCTCTGCTGTTAAAATTGAATTCTAAATCTCAATGCTCTGCTGCCAAAAACTCTTTACTCCAAATCTCAACACTCTGCTGTTAAAATTGAATTCTAAATCTCAATGCTCTGCTGTTAAAATTGAATTCTAAATCTCAATGCTCTGCTGTTAAAATTGAATTCTAAATCTCAATGCTCTGCTGTTAAAATTGAATTCTAAATCTCAATGCTCTGCTGTTAAAATTGAATTCTAAATCTCAATGCTCTGCTGCCAAAAACTCTTTACTCCAAATCTCAACACTCTGCTGTTAAAATTGAATTCTAAATCTCAATGCTCTGCTGTTAAAATTGAATTCTAAATCTCAATGCTCTGCTGTTAAAATTGAATTCTAAATCTCAATGCTCTGCTGTTAAAATTGAATTCTAAATCTCAATGCTCTGCTGTTAAAATTGAATTCTAAATCTCAATGCTCTGCTGCCAAAAACTCTTTACTCCAAATCTCAACACTCTGCTGTTAAAATTGAATTCTAAATCTCAATGCTCTGCTGTTAAAATTGAATTCTAAATCTCAATGCTCTGCTGTTTAAATTGAATTCTAAATCTCAACACTCTGTTGTCAAAATTGAATTCTAAATCTCAATGCTCTGCTGTTAAAATTGAATTCTAAATCTCAATGCTCTGCTGTTAAAATTGAATTCTAAATCTCAATGCTCTGCTGTTAAAATTGAATTCTAAATCTCAATGCTCTGCTGTTAAAATTGAATTCTAAATCTCAATGCTCTGCTGTTAAAATTGAATTCTAAATCTCAATGCTCTGCTGTTAAAATTGAATTCTAAATCTCAATGCTCTGCTGTTAAAATTGAATTCTAAATCTCAATGCTCTGCTGTTAAAATTGAATTCTAAATCTCAATGCTCTGCTGTTAAAATTGAATTCTAAATCTCAATGCTCTGCTGCCAAAAACTCTTTACTCCAAATCTCAACACTCTGCTGTTAAAATTGAATTCTAAATCTCAATGCTCTGCTGTTAAAATTGAATTCTAAATCTCAATGCTCTGCTGTTAAAATTGAATTCTAAATCTCAATGCTCTGCTGTTAAAATTGAATTCTAAATCTCAATGCTCTGCTGTTAAAATTGAATTCTAAATCTCAATGCTCTGCTGCCAAAAACTCTTTACTCCAAATCTCAACACTCTGCTGTTAAAATTGAATTCTAAATCTCAATGCTCTGCTGTTAAAATTGAATTCTAAATCTCAATGCTCTGCTGTTAAAATTGAATTCTAAATCTCAATGCTCTGCTGTTAAAATTGAATTCTAAATCTCAATGCTCTGCTGTTAAAATTGAATTCTAAATCTCAATGCTCTGCTGCCAAAAACTCTTTACTCCAAATCTCAACACTCTGCTGTTAAAATTGAATTCTAAATCTCAATGCTCTGCTGTTAAAATTGAATTCTAAATCTCAATGCTCTGCTGTTAAAATTGAATTCTAAATCTCAATGCTCTGCTGTTAAAATTGAATTCTAAATCTCAATGCTCTGCTGTTAAAATTGAATTCTAAATCTCAATGCTCTGCTGTTAAAATTGAATTCTAAATCTCAATGCTCTGCTGTTAAAATTGAATTCTAAATCTCAATGCTCTGCTGTTAAAATTGAATTCTAAATCTCAATGCTCTGCTGTTAAAATTGAATTCTAAATCTCAATGCTCTGCTGCCAAAAACTCTTTACTCCAAATCTCAACACTCTGCTGTTAAAATTGAATTCTAAATCTCAATGCTCTGCTGTTAAAATTGAATTCTAAATCTCAATGCTCTGCTGTTAAAATTGAATTCTAAATCTCAATGCTCTGCTGTTAAAATTGAATTCTAAATCTCAATGCTCTGCTGTTAAAATTGAATTCTAAATCTCAATGCTCTGCTGCCAAAAACTCTTTACTCCAAATCTCAACACTCTGCTGTTAAAATTGAATTCTAAATCTCAATGCTCTGCTGTTAAAATTGAATTCTAAATCTCAATGCTCTGCTGTTAAAATTGAATTCTAAATCTCAACACTCTGTTGTCAAAATTGAATTCTAAATCTCAATGCTCTGCTGTTAAAATTGAATTCTAAATCTCAATGCTCTGCTGTTAAAATTGAATTCTAAATCTCAATGCTCTGCTGTTAAAATTGAATTCTAAATCTCAATGCTCTGCTGTTAAAATTGAATTCTAAATCTCAATGCTCTGCTGTTAAAATTGAATTCTAAATCTCAATGCTCTGCTGTTAAAATTGAATTCTAAATCTCAATGCTCTGCTGTTAAAATTGAATTCTAAATCTCAATGCTCTGCTGTTAAAATTGAATTCTAAATCTCAATGCTCTGCTGTTAAAATTGAATTCTAAATCTCAATGCTCTGCTGCCAAAAACTCTTTACTCCAAATCTCAACACTCTGCTGTTAAAATTGAATTCTAAATCTCAATGCTCTGCTGTTAAAATTGAATTCTAAATCTCAATGCTCTGCTGTTAAAATTGAATTCTAAATCTCAATGCTCTGCTGTTAAAATTGAATTCTAAATCTCAATGCTCTGCTGCCAAAAACTCTTTACTCCAAATCTCAACACTCTGCTGTTAAAATTGAATTCTAAATCTCAATGCTCTGCTGTTAAAATTGAATTCTAAATCTCAATGCTCTGCTGTTAAAATTGAATTCTAAATCTCAATGCTCTGCTGTTAAAATTGAATTCTAAATCTCAATGCTCTGCTGTTAAAATTGAATTCTATATCTCAATGCTCTGCTGCCAAAAACTCTTTACTCCAAATCTCAACACTCTGCTGTTAAAATTGAATTCTAAATCTCAATGCTCTGCTGTTAAAATTGAATTCTAAATCTCAATGCTCTGCTGTTAAAATTGAATTCTAAATCTCAACACTCTGCTGTTAAAATTGAATTCTAAATCTCAATGCTCTGCTGTTAAAATTGAATTCTAAATCTCAATGCTCTGCTGTTAAAATTGAATTCTAAATCTCAATGCTCTGCTGTTAAAATTGAATTCTAAATCTCAATGCTCTGCTGTTAAAATTGAATTCTAAATCTCAATGCTCTGCTGTTAAAATTGAATTCTAAATCTCAATGCTCTGCTGTTAAAATTGAATTCTAAATCTCAATGCTCTGCTGTTAAAATTGAATTCTAAATCTCAATGCTCTGCTGCCAAAAACTCTTTACTCCAAATCTCAACACTCTGCTGTTAAAATTGAATTCTAAATCTCAATGCTCTGCTGTTAAAATTGAATTCTAAATCTCAATGCTCTGCTGTTAAAATTGAATTCTAAATCTCAATGCTCTGCTGTTAAAATTGAATTCTAAATCTCAATGCTCTGCTGTTAAAATTGAATTCTAAATCTCAATGCTCTGCTGCCAAAAACTCTTTACTCCAAATCTCAACACTCTGCTGTTAAAATTGAATTCTAAATCTCAATGCTCTGCTGTTAAAATTGAATTCTAAATCTCAATGCTCTGCTGTTAAAATTGAATTCTAAATCTCAATGCTCTGCTGTTAAAATTGAATTCTAAATCTCAATGCTCTGCTGTTAAAATTGAATTCTAAATCTCAATGCTCTGCTGCCAAAAACTCTTTACTCCAAATCTCAACACTCTGCTGTTAAAATTGAATTCTAAATCTCAATGCTCTGCTGTTAAAATTGAATTCTAAATCTCAATGCTCTGCTGTTAAAATTGAATTCTAAATCTCAATGCTCTGCTGCCAAAATCTCTTTACTCCAAATCTCAACACTCTGCTGTTAAAATTGATTTCTAAATCTCAATGCTCTGCTGTTAAAATTGAATTCTAAATCTCAATGCTCTGCTGTTAAAATTGAATTCTAAATCTCAATGCTCTGCTGTTAAAATTGAATTCTAAATCTCAATGCTCTGCTGTTAAAATTGAATTCTAAATCTCAATGCTCTGCTGTTAAAATTGAATTCTAAATCTCAATGCTCTGCTGCCAAAAACTCTTTACTCCAAATCTCAACACTCTGCTGTTAAAATTGAATTCTAAATCTCAATGCTCTGCTGTTAAAATTGAATTCTAAATCTCAATGCTCTGCTGTTAAAATTGAATTCTAAATCTCAATGCTCTGCTGTTAAAATTGAATTCTAAATCTCAATGCTCTGCTGTTAAAATTGAATTCTAAATCTCAACACTCTGCTGTTAAAATTGAATTCTAAATCTCAATGCTCTGCTGTTAAAATTGAATTCTAAATCTCAATGCTCTGCTGTTAAAATTGAATTCTAAATCTCAACACTCTGCTGTTAAAATTGAATTCTAAATCTCAATGCTCTGCTGTTAAAATTGAATTCTAAATCTCAATGCTCTGCTGTTAAAATTGAATTCTAAATCTCAATGCTCTGCTGTTAAAATTGAATTCTAAATCTCAATGCTCTGCTGTTAAAATTGAATTCTAAATCTCAATGCTCTGCTGTTAAAATTGAATTCTAAATCTCAATGCTCTGCTGTTAAAATTGAATTCTAAATCTCAATGCTCTGCTGTTAAAATTGAATTCTAAATCTCAATGCTCTGCTGCCAAAAACTCTTTACTCCAAATCTCAACACTCTGCTGTTAAAATTGAATTCTAAATCTCAATGCTCTGCTGTTAAAATTGAATTCTAAATCTCAATGCTCTGCTGTTAAAATTGAATTCTAAATCTCAATGCTCTGCTGCCAAAAACTCTTTACTCCAAATCTCAACACTCTGCTGTTAAAATTGAATTCTAAATCTCAATGCTCTGCTGTTAAAATTGAATTCTAAATCTCAATGCTCTGCTGTTAAAATTGAATTCTAAATCTCAATGCTCTGCTGTTAAAATTGAATTCTAAATCTCAATGCTCTGCTGCCAAAAACTCTTTACTCCAAATCTCAACACTCTGCTGTTAAAATTGAATTCTAAATCTCAATGCTCTGCTGTTAAAATTGAATTCTAAATCTCAATGCTCTGCTGTTAAAATTGAATTCTTAATCTCAATGCTCTGCTGCCAAAAACTCTTTACTCCAAATCTTAACACTCTGCTGTTAAAATTGAATTCTAAATCTCAATGCTCTGCTGTTAAAATTGAATTCTAAATCTCAATGCTCTGCTGTTAAAATTGAATTCTAAATCTCAATGCTCTGCTGTTAAAATTGAATTCTAAATCTCAATGCTCTGCTGTTAAAATTGAATTCTAAATCTCAATGCTCTGCTGCCAAAAACTCTTTACTCCAAATCTCAACACTCTGCTGTTAAAATTGAATTCTAAATCTCAATGCTCTGCTGTTAAAATTGAATTCTAAATCTCAATGCTCTGCTGTTAAAATTGAATTCTAAATCTCAATGCTCTGCTGTTAAAATTGAATTCTAAATCTCAATGCTCTGCTGTTAAAATTGAATTCTGAATCTCAATGCTCTGCTGCCAAAAACTCTTTACTCCAAATCTCAACACTCTGCTGTTAAAATTGAATTCTAAATCTCAATGCTCTGCTGTTAAAATTGAATTCTAAATCTCAATGCTCTGCTGCCAAAAACTCTTTACTCCAAATCTCAACACTCTGCTGTTAAAATTGAATTCTAAATCTCAATGCTCTGCTGTTAAAATTGAATTCTAAATCTCAATGCTCTGCTGCCAAAAACTCTTTACTCCAAATCTCAACACTCTGCTGTTAAAATTGAATTCTAAATCTCAACACTCTGCTGTTAAAATTGAATTCTAAATCTCAATGCTCTGCTGTTAAAATTGAATTCTAAATCTCAATGCTCTGCTGTTAAAATTGAATTCTAAATCTCAATGCTCTGCTGTTAAAATTGAATTCTAAATCTCAATGCTCTGCTGCCAAAAACTCTTTACTCCAAATCTCAACACTCTGCTGTTAAAATTGAATTCTAAATCTCAATGCTCTGCTGTTAAAATTGAATTCTAAATCTCAATGCTCTGCTGCCAAAAACTCTTTACTCCAAATCTCAACACTCTGCTGTTAAAATTGAATTCTAAATCTCAATGCTCTGCTGTTAAAATTGAATTCTAAATCTCAATGCTCTGCTGCCAAAAACTCTTTACTCCAAATCTCAACACTCTGCTGTTAAAATTGAATTCTAAATCTCAACACTCTGCTGTTAAAATTGAATTCTAAATCTCAATGCTCTGCTGTTAAAATTGAATTCTAAATCTCAATGCTCTGCTGTTAAAATTGAATTCTAAATCACAATGCTCTGCTGTTAAAATTGAATTCTAAATCTCAATGCTCTGCTGCCAAAAACTCTTTACTCCAAATCTCAACACTCTGCTGTTAAAATTGAATTCTAAATCTCAATGCTCTGCTGCCAAAAACTCTTTACTCCAAATCTCAACACTCTGCTGTTAAAATTGAATTCTAAATCTCAATGCTCTGCTGCCAAAAACTCTTTACTCCAAATCTCAACACTCTGCTGTTAAAATTGAATTCTAAATCTCAATGCTCTGCTGTTAAAATTGAATTCTAAATCTCAATGCTCTGCTGCCAAAAACTCTTTACTCCAAATCTCAACACTCTGCTGTTAAAATTGAATTCTAAATCTCAATGCTCTGCTGCCAAAAACTCTTTACTCCAAATCTCAACACTCTGCTGTTAAAATTGAATTCTAAATCTCAATGCTCTGCTGTTAAAATTGAATTCTAAATCTCAATGCTCTGCTGTTAAAATTGAATTCTAAATCTCAATGCTCTGCTGTTAAAATTGAATTCTAAATCTCAATGCTCTGCTGCCAAAAACTCTTTACTCCAAATCTCAACACTCTGCTGTTAAAATTGAATTCTAAATCTCAATGCTCTGCTGCCAAAAACTCGTTACTCCAAATCTCAACACTCTGCTGTTAAAATTGAATTCTAAATCTCAATGCTCTGCTGCCTAAATTCAACTCTAATTCTCAACACTCTGCTCTCAAAACTCATTACTCCAAATCTCAACACTCTGTTGTCAAAACTCGTTACTCCAAATCTCAACACTCTGTTGTCAAAACTCGTTACTCCAAATCTCAACACTCTGTTGTCAAAACTCGTTACTCCAAATTTCAACACTCTTCTGTCAAAACTCGTTAATCCAAATCTCAACACTCTGTTGTCAAAACTCGTTAATCCAAATCACAACACTCTGTTGTCAAAACTCATTACTCCAAATCTCAACACTCTGTTGTCAAAACTCGTTAATCCAAATCTCAACACTCTGTTGTCAAAACTCGTTAATCCAAATCACAACACTCTGTTGTCAAAACTCGTTACTCCAAATCTCAACACTCTGTTGTCAAAACTCGTTAATCCAAATCTCAACACTCTGTTGTCAAAACTCGTTAATCCAAATCTCAACACTCTGTTGTCAAAACTCGTTAATCCAAATCTCAACACTCTGTTGTCAAAACTCGTTACTCCAAATCTCAACACTCTGTTGTCAAAACTCGTTAATCCAAATCACAACACTCTGTTGTCAAAACTCGTTACTCCAAATCTCAACACTCTGTTGTCAAAACTCGTTACTCCAAATCTCAACACTCTGTTGTCAAAACTCGTTACTCCAAATCTCAACACTCTGTTGTCAAAACTCTTTACTCCAAATCTCAACACTCTGTTGTCAAAACTCGTTACTCCAAATCTCAACACTCTGTTGTCAAAACTCTTTACTCCAAATTTCAACACTCTTCTGTCAAAACTCATTACTTCAAATCTCAACACTCTTCCGTCAAAACTTAACTCTAGAACATGACGCACTATTGACAACACTTGCTACTCTGACATCCAAATCCGAAAATCAACCCAGTCTCTGAAAAATCAGCATATTTATATCCAACCGGAAGCATCTCATTTGCATATTAGGTGAAAATATCACAAGCATATAAAAAGAAAAGGCGGTCATTTTTTAACTTTTTCTTTATTTTTTTTGTCTACACAGAACTCTGCAGACTTCACACAAACAGGTTTGTACTAATTTTTTAAGTGTTTAATTACAAAAAAAACCTTATTTTCCCTTTGGTAGCATTTTAGACCACATCTAGTAAGTATGAAATATTATTGAGTTATCTGGTTTGTTTCTATAAACTTTTTTTTCTGAAATGGTGATGAGGCATTCATTCCACGGCTACTCATGAAATTTGATTTTATTTTTAAAATATTTGATCAATTTATGTGATTTTTGTAATTTTATAGTTTTTGTTTTGTTATGACTATGTAACACACACAGATTTTCCTTTATTTTTGTTTTGTTGTGGGAATTCTGAACAAGAACTAATAAATGTTTAAATATTTTTAACACAAATAGATCACAAATAAGTTGGTATCGCAAAATAAATTGTTTTGAATTAAGTTCTTAATGGTATTTCTTTTACAATAGTTTGTCGCTAATAGTAATAATTATGCATCTCCCAATAAATGAAATCTTGATGCTTAAACCAAAAGAGGTGACAGATCGATTTTTTTTTAAATATTAAGCAAAACAATATGATTTACTAAATTGTTTGGTCGAAAATAGTAATATATCCAAAAACTATGAAAATTCATTGAGTAGAACAATTGCTATTGTTTTTGTAAAAAAAAAAAAAAAGTATATCGCGATCAGCTAAACATGTTAGACGCCATTATGATGTAATCTAAAATATGCTTCCTGGGTTATGTTCCATGTTTCTGCAATCTTCACGTTTTACTATAAAACATCTACGAATACTGCAATTTTCCCCAATTTTATGTTATCACCTTTGTTACATTAAAAAAAATGGCAGATGTACATGACTGAGGCCCTCATAAGGAAATATGCATTGGCTCTGATGTTGTACGCACCCCATTCGAGGGAGTGTTCATTATTCTGAAAAGGAAAGAATTTTGGCTTGTGTGGCCTTGTTTTTTTTTAATTTGGGCTTGAACTTTGTGCTTTTCGGATTATTTTGTTATGTTTTTGTTTTTTTTCTTTGGATGGATATTTTTTGGGGGCCCGAGATTCTTAACATGGGGACGGGAGGGTATTGTGTACCTATTTTGTACTTTCACCTAACAATTTAATAAAAACAGATATAATAAAATTTCAATTAAACTTGAAAATATTATTTAAAAACTAGCACGGATCAATAAGTGCACTATCATCAAATAAAATTTCACTGTTTTCGATATGAGATACACACCAACGACATTCCATGACAGATAGGCACACAATAAAAAAACACACACAAAAAAAAACAATAACAAAATAATCAAAAAAGCGCAAAGTTCAAGTCAAAATAAAAAAAAAACAAGGCTACACTAGCAGTGTCAGAAATCGCCATTAAAAATTTGTGGTAAACACTGGAATATTTAGACTTACTGTCTTTCGAAGCTTATAACTACTTGAAAAATGTAATTCAAACCTTAATTTTTTTAATTAAAGGAGCAAAGACCAAAATTTAAAAAAATAACAGGTTTAATAGCAAATTATGCAATATTTGTTTTTTAAATCGGTTTCTTTAAAAAATTTTTAAAGAAAATCAACGAAATTTTAGTAACTTCGATGATAAAAAATATATATGGATTCCAAAAAAATCACTTACCTATAAAAAATACTATTCAATGGGTACTTCCATTGTTCATTGTTAAGAATTTATCCATATTTATACTTACATTGCATGTCCTTTTTAAATAAAATACTTTTTTAAACAAGGATTACAAAAAAGCGCGAACTCAGATATTTTTAACTGTTTAAATAAAGGGAGACAAATTTTTTATTTTCTTCGCCTTTATCTTCCAGTGGCTTCAAAGGGACACAATTAATATCTCTTTCTATTGTGTGCTGTAAACCAAAATTAGTACTTTTGGGCCACCTTAGTTGAAAATGAACACAGTTACTTATAAGTTTTTGCCGTTAAACAAAAAAAAACACTCTACCGATTTTTAAAAATTTTTATTCTCTTAATGAAATAGATGAGTTTTTGATTAATATATTTTATTTTTTCTTTATCGAGTGAATTTTTTTTAAATATCTAAAAAAGAAAACATTGAATGAAATAGAAAAACATTGTTGTAAGCGTCCGATATTTGCTTGACAATCTAAGCATAACATAAGCTTCCACTTAAAAAAAAAAAAAAATCGATGTGGAAAAAAAAAGGGTTTACACTTTGGACTTCACAGGTAAATTTCCAAAAAACACTTCTTTTTTTTTGTTTTAAATTAGAATATTTTATTTATTGATCTTTTATCTTCAATTTGTGATATATAAATCTTTGGTGAGTAAATTAATTATTTAAATTTTAATAGACATTTCAAAATAGGGAGGGGATGGAATTTAAAAAAAACGTTTGTCTAAAATATTATATTCAGTTTATTGGAAAGAGCATAAAATTTCACATTGACACTGAAAATATCGTAAAAATTGAATCAATAGAAAAATTTTGATAGATTTTTAAAGTTTAAAAATTGAAAAATATTTAACTCGTAAAATTCAATTGATTTCATTACGTAAAAAAAAAAAAAATGGCTGCATGAAGGAACGCCGGCACTTTGTAAACACTGTTTTTTAAAAAATAAAAAATAATATTACTATTATTTTTTAAACAACTTTAATAGTTTATTTTAGAAGTATATTCCATAAAGAAAATAAACAACCCACTTTAAAAAGAGAAATTATGAGTTTTTTATATTTTATTCGCAGTTTTGTGTTAGGGGTGTCAAAAATTCCTCCAAAATTCTGATACATCTAAGGCTACACAAGCCAAAATTCTTTCCTTTTTCAGAATAATGAACGCTCCCTTGAATGGGGTGCGTACAACATCGGAGCTGATGCATATTTTTCTATGGGGGCCTCACTCGTGTACGTCAGCCAAAAAATTTGTCGCAACTTTTTTTTACTGTCCTGATTTAATAAAAATGTTGTTCCATTAAGTGTCCTAAATTATGAGATGAAAAAATAAACGAATCTCTTAGTAAACAAGAGTTGTCTCCCTCTGCACAATGACAATTTGTAAACCAGTGCCAACATATATATATATATATATATTAGGATTTTCAGAATGTGAGAGATTGTATAATAAATTCCACAGCCAAACAACGTCGCAGCTCACAAGAGCCATGACAGTCAACAAACCGGAAGTCCAAGACTAGAGTTTCGCCCTCATTTGGGCTCATCAGTTAGACACATCCAAACTCAGGATTCGAAACCCGAGCCTCTTGCATGCGAGGCAAGCACTCTACCAACTGAGCAAACGGCGTTGTTTGGCTGTGGAATTTATTATACAATCTCTCACATTCTGAAAATCCTATTATAAGTTGCTCGTTGGGTTAGCATTGCTGGATGGCGGCGTCCCTTCGAGTTAAAATCCTACTTGTGAGACATCGGCAAGGGTTACTGACTGGTTGGATGGCCGCGTCCCTTGTCGAGACGAAGTGGGTTCATTTCACAGTCGGATTTCGATGCGGTTTACTTGATCTGTGTTGGTTAATAGAAATTCTTGTGTGTGGGGCGTTTGCTCAGTTGGTAGAGTGCTTGCCTCGCATGCAAGAGGCTCGGGTTTCGAATCCTGAGTTCGGATGTGTCTAACTGATGAGCCCAAATGAGGACAAAACTCGAGTCTTGGACTTCCGGTTCGTTGAATGTCATGGCTCTTGTGAGCTGCGACGTTGTTTGGCTGTGGAATTTAATATATATATATATATATATATATATATATATATATATATATATATATATATATATATATATATATATTAGGTATGGGCAATTAGTGTTTTTATTGTGGTATCTCTAACCCATATTAATTTTCTTATCAATTTTAAATTCAGACCTTCATTTTAATTTTTTCCAGATACATCTGCCTTACTTTTAATGCTAGGTTTATTTATGGTGTCTTTTAAATTTAATAAAAACCCTTCACAATTTGCTGATGAGGAAACCTTGTTTATTAAAAAAACTATATGTAATAATTATTGTCCGTAACTTGATGTCTACCACAATAAAAACACTGTTTTCCGAAACGATCTTACAAATAATTGATTTTGTTGTTGTTCTTTCTTATGAAACGGATTTTTAATTTAATTATAATTTGATTTTTAAATTTTAAATTATCAATCACATTACTAAATATTAAATTAGCTCTAGGATATTTACCTATCGAGCTTATATATCTAATTTACAACGAGCACTTTTTCTTTCCTGTATTTTAATTAAACTAGTAATTTCACTATTACATTAAAATACACTCTGCTCTTTAGACTATTGTTCTAATCTCCTTTAAATTATATATATATATATATATATATATATATATATTATATATATATATTAGGTACGGGCAATTAATGGCTGTTTCGGTAGGGGCGGGCATGGTTTTTAACGCTGGTTAATCATAATAATTTTTTAAATTTTCGAATACTTTTTTATTGTATTTGAAAGATTACAGTTTAAAGTTAATTTCTCAAAGAAAAAAGTGTGTGAAATAAAAAATACATGCATAATTTTATCTCAAATCTGAAAAATCGTATATTTCACATAAAAATTCATCATGACAAAAATCGCGTTCACATTTTTCTGGCAAGAAAAATATAAGTTTTCTGGAATTATTTCCAAGTTAAGTATTAAGTTAAAGTCTTAAGATAATGAATTAATACAATAAATGTACTTGACTTTTGCTAAAAAATGTAATAATTATCCAAAAATGTATCACTGGTAGGAATGAGCTTTGTTTATCGTATCCATAAAACCTCTGGTGGAAAATTTCAAATGTGTATGGAGGGACAAATTAGACATAATTTATGTCTTTATTTAATATTATTTCGGCATACAGAGCGACTTTTATTTTTTTTTTGAGTCGCAGATCCGCCTTCCTTCATTTAAAAATGCATAAAAGTTAATTAAATTCATTAATTATACTACTGACAATTTATTCTTTGAAAAAAAAAAAAGTTAGCACCATTATTTATTAATATTAATACAGAATTAGAATTAGTTAAGAAAACAATTTATAATCATTGAAAAAATTACACACTTATGTTAAAATTTATCATAATGTTTACGTGAAATTTAAAGTTGATAAACACAAACAGGCGGGTAGTTGAAAAGAGGAGGAGAGTGGACAAAACACTGGTTTTCTTTTCAACTCTGTACATCCGTACTTACTGACATGGAACGTTTGTATAATTTTTGCCATTTTTTAATTAAATTATTTTTCTATGTTCCTGTTTTTCAATTTAATTTTTTTTACTTTATTTTCCAAGATTATATGAACATTATTTTACGTTGATAATTATACGTTCTTGCGTAGAATGGAAATATTAGAATCTTACATGTAAAGATCACGTTAAAAATGTAAGCGTAAAAAAAGTAGAAATAATTTTTGCAATTATAATTTTTTTTGTGAAAATATTAAATAAACAATGCTTAATTCAATGATAATATTGGTAGTTCGAGAAATAAATTTTTCTTTGAGTTATATCGAATTCATTAATATGGACTTTAGGGGCTTTTTTCATAATCCTGTAAAAATTATTTTATTTTTAATTCATTGTTACAAATTACGATGCTTTTTTTATTTACTACTGAAAACCATAACTTTAGTAAAAGCATTTTTTGTTTAAACAAAATAATACAATTTCACTAAGATTTAAATAAAAATAATTAGTTCATTATATTCCGTGATCATTATTTGATAAATACTGAAAATTTCATTAAAATTGGTTAATTTCCTGATTTTTGGTGAATTTTTAAGTAAAAGGGAGGGGTCAAAATGTTTATACATTTTGAGCATCGGCATTCATTTTGGCCGTACCTAATATATATATATATATATATATATATATATATATATAATAGGACAACAACAGTATGAAATGCAGTCACAAAACTATATATTGGTAGATATAGAATGGATCATTTATTGAATAATGGAATACAAGCAAAATTTGGGGGATAGAAGGGACTCTTTATGCCAGGGCATTTCGAAGCCTAATGCTTCTCATCAGAAGAGTAGAGATGGTGTTAGGTAGCATGGGGAAGATGCGGCATCTAGTGTAAGGTTCATTAGGGATGAAAAAGATTAAGAGGAATTATAGAATGTTGGGGGAAGCTTTATTGAATTCTAAATAAATAAGGAGAAGCTTGTTATATATAGTATGATATATAAGAATATATATGGTCTTTAACATAGTGTTGAGATTAAGGGGTATATGTATTAGGGTTAAATTGGGGGTGTATTGTTGCTGCGTTGCAATTTATTTTAATTGTTTGTGGTGTGTCTATTTTCTATGGAGTGGTATTTTTGACTGGTGCAACCTAAACGGCAAATGGCGGCTATAAAATCGCTTATAATTTGGGTGGGGGGAAGTATGCAAGGTTGTAAAATTGAAAGGTAATATGCGGCAATATTTTTAAGTTTCTTCTATTATGATATAGGGAGTATGATTATAAGGGGGCAGCCGGAGATTAGGATGGCAATGACTATGAGTGCGTTTAACTTGATGCAAAAGGTTAAGGATACATAAAGATGACAAAGGAGACCATTCCTACCCATAAGAGTGGTAAAAATATACCAATAATAGTAGGGTAATTATAATAGTGAGAAAGATAATAGTAATGAAAATTATAATAATAGTAATAATAAAAATGAAAATAAAATAGAAGTAAAATTGAAGATAAAAATAAAGATAAAGACAAAATTAAAGGTATACATTAAAAATAATATTAACAATAGTTGTGATAAAAATAAAGTCAGAGTTAACAGTGAAAATGAAGATAATGGGAGCAGTTATGGTAGCAATTACGGGGATAATAACGGGATAATGATAATAACAGCAATTATAATGATGAGATAATAATAATAATAATAATAATAATAATAATAATAATAGCGGTAAAAACAAGACAGTAATAATAATGAAATAATAAAAATAATAGTAACAATACTACTACTACTACCTCCACCAATCACCACCACTACTACTAATAATAATAATGATAATACTGTTAATAATAATTACTAAGGAATGCGTAAAAGAAAGGGATACAGACAAGTGGGGGGGGGTATGTGTTCCTGTAAAAAATAAAATAAAGTAAAATAAAAGAATATATATATATATATATATATATATAAATAAACATAAACACATACATATATCCATATATACAAACACAGATTAAAAAAAAAGATGTATAATTAGCCGGGAAAGCGTAAGAGTTCGGTGAACAAAAAAAAAAACCTTGGGTTTACATATATATATGTGTGTGTGTGTGTGTGTGTGGAAGAAAGAGAGAGCCTGTTTCCTCCGTTTAACTATAGGTGGTGTTGGTGTTACTGTCTGTCCACCCAGTTATGGAAGCACAAAATGTATATAATGATACCCTTGAAATAAAAATAAATGTTTTTGTTATATTTTAATTTTAAACATGTTTTTTTTTTTTTTTTTTTTTTTTTTTTTGCAAACATATTTAAGTTTGTTTTTTTTTTCAAACATATTTACGTTTTTTTTTGTTTTGCTTTTGCAAACATATTTACCTTTTTTTGTGTGTGGGCTCTTTCTTTGATCACGCGAATATATATATATATATATATATATATACTCGCGGAAAAGATAAAATAAGTGCAGAAAAATTAAGAAAAAGGGGGGGGCATAAAAAAAAAGGTAAAAGAAAAAACATTGATTTTTTTTATTATTATTATAAGAGCGTAAAAAATACTCGCGGAAAAACGGTTGTACCCATAAATATGTTTAAAAGAAAAATATAGCAAAAATATTTAGTTTATGCTTTTAATTAAGGGACTACATCCCTATCACAATATTTTCGACAGAAATCTTATCTCAGTGTTAGGATTAATGAACAGTATTCGTACTTATCATTACTTTTAAAAACAATAATTCATGTTTTCCATTCACGTGTACGGTGTCTGCGTGCCGTTATTTGGGATATTGTTGATAATGTGTGGCCGGCAAATTGTCATAATTTTTTTAAGTTAAAATAGCTTATAAAATAATTAAAATCAATTATTTACAGTTTTGGGTGCTTCTACACTTTATTGCCGAAATTGGAAACGCCATTTTATTTCACGCACCTGCTCTCCAAATCCAGGGGAGATTGGCCGAAGCATGAAATAAATAAAAAAATTAAAACAGAAAATAAATAAAAAAACAAAAAAACAACCCACTTACCTGTTAAAAAAAGAAGAAAAAAACAATCATTTAAGTTAATTTGTTGTTGACTTTTCAAAGTTGCTTTAATTTAAAAAAAAAAAAAATGTTTAAAATTATTTGTTCGAAAACAACAACCTATTTTATAAATGTTGCTTTCATTACAAAATTGTTTTATTAAAATTATATTTTTTTTGCGCAAACTTTTCAATAAATGTTTTTCCAATTATATTTTGATAAATTTTTATACAATAAATGTTTTGGTTTTGTTCAAATGGCGCTCGCCCAGTTTAAACCATTGTCATTTCATTTTCTGTTTTCAATAATAAAAAAAATGTTCCATGAAAAACTTTCCCCGTTCTTAAATCGAAACATTTCCAATTAAACAATTACGGATATATGTTCTTTCACTTTATTTGCTTTTTTTTTTTTTATAGTTCTTTCCGGAAGTTTAATTTTTTGTTATTTATTTCATGCTTCGGCCATAGTTTAATATAAAGTTCTCCCCTTAATTTGGAAAGCAGGTGCGTGAAATAAAATGGCGGGTTTGTATTACTGTACACATAGATTCGAAAAAGTTGTCAAAAAAGAAATATATAACAAATAAATGTTACCAAAGGCAAGATAAGTTATTTTTCTACCAAACTGGATATATTTTTCGTGTTTTTATTCAATGTAACATGTTTATTCAGCTCGAAAAACATACAGTGTTTACCGATGTATTGGAAAATTCAAGATGGCGCCTCACTCCCTCTTTAACACGGTAAGTTCGGGAAAAGGTGTTATAATTATAAAACTAGACAAAATACTGTTAGAAACTCGCTCAATATATGTCAACCTATGTCACGGTAACATATATTGAGCGAGTTTTTAACAGTATTTTATCCAGTTTTTTTTATTTATAACACCTTTTCCCAAACTAACAGTGTTAAAGAGAGAGTCAGACGCCATCTTGAATTTTCCAATACATCGGTAAACAGTGTATGGTTTCCGAGCTGAATAAACATGTTACATAAAAACACGAAAAATATATCCAGTTAGGTAGAAAAGTAACTTATCTTGCCTTTGATAACATTTATTTGTTATATAATTGCGTCTCCAATTTCGACAATAAAGTGTAGAAGCACCAGTTCGTTTTAGCTTTATTTGAAAGAAATTAACACAATTAGTATGAGTAAAATCAGAAAACTAAAAATTCTTTAATCTGTGAAATGTTTAAATAAAATGCAATTGTCTCAAATTTGGTAACAAAAAATTAAAAAAAAACATTTTAAACTAAAATTTTAAAAGACTTCAATTAAAAAAAAAATTAAACAGGTAACAGAACTATTTAAAATCTTAATATATACAAAAATATTTAAATGGAGTAGAAAATACATCAATGAAATACCTTTTCGCACTTCAGACATCTCAACGTCAGCCTCCAAAGGAGCCGCCATTTTGGCTATTTACATTGTAACGTGTGATTACGAATGTACGGAAGTTTACAAAAAATAATTTTATTTAGTATAAAAATTGTATTATAGGTATACTCAAGTTTTTTTGTTAAAAGAAAGAAATTAAGTACTTTTGTCTATGAATGTACAATAAAAACCATCACTAATTAAATTATATTTAAATAACTTAATATTTAATTTTGTAATTGATTAAGAAAATGTTGCATTTTTTGTTGCATTTAATTGTTATAGAGATCGACTTTGTTAAATATATCTTATAAAATAATTCTTAATACAAATAGACATAAAAAAAATTTTAAAACTACGAATATAAAATGAAATTCAAGGGATGTAACTCTTATTTTTCTTCCATTATCAAGGAAAAGTTAAATCCTAATTATTTCGTTATTGTGCTACCGTAGATTTATTTATTATTATTATTATTATTATTATTATTATTATTATTTTTTAATTATCCTTTGTCGTATCAAAATAAACAAAAAAGAAAGAAAGAAACTTCGTTTTTTACCATTAAAAATAATTGGGGAATGTGCAATAAAATTAACAAGAAAAATGGGTTCGGTGCAGGGCGGGGGGGACAACACAAATGGATTAAAAGGTAAATAGTCGTCCGTTGTTGACAAAAGATTTCTGCGGGCCTGACGACCGGTGAAGACTGAAAAATTCCTTCTTTTTTTATTACAGTAAAATGAAACAAGGTGTCTTTTTTACACACTGAAAATGAGGTAAACTTAATCATGTTTTTATTTTAAAAAATCAAATAAAGATTATATTTCATGTAAACTACTGTTACAATATTTGGTTAATGTGCATTTCAGCGGCGTAAATTATTTCACAGACAAAAGTTTATAAAAATTATTTATTTTTATATAAGACACATTATTAGACCCTAGGGCTGTAGGGTCTGCCAAACAACGATTGTGAAAAATGGAACGCATGTTTCCGTGACGTCAAATTTGTGTTAACTATGCGAACTATGGAAAAGCAGAAGCGACTTAATCATTTTTTAAAACCTTTGTTTATCTTCTTCAAATTGCAATTAATGATTAATCTTTGTTATAAGTTTGTTAGGTTTTAAGATTTTCACAGTTTAACGATTAATAATATTATAAACATTTGTATATTAAATATGAAATACGGTTTTACTGAATGTTCACATTTGACACACCGGTTCCCGTCAGATCACTGAAGTTAAGCAACGATGGGCCTAGTCCCAGTACCAGGGATGACCATTTGGGATTTCCAGATGTTGTATGTGCTCTCCACTTATCTCAGCATTGTTTCCAGTCGTCCTGGACTTCTTGCCACTAGACCCAGGCAATGCCGATTCAGGAGAGGTGTGGTTAGAGATTGTGCAACCCTTGCCTCATAATTACACGTGCAGCTGCCCTAACAGAGGGAGTATCCTTTATCTTTTGAGACTGAACGGAGATATCATTTATTTATTTGCGGACTGTTATCCTCATCTTCATAGTTGTTGTTTCAACACATTTCAGCCAACTCATCCTCTGACCTTCTTCAGGTGATTAACCATGACGGGATAGGAATTCTGAGTCTCTTAACTTTCTATCCCTAATACTGCCTTCCATAGTTGTTGTTGTTGTCTCACCACGTTTTGGATAACTAATCCTCATTAATTATTCAACGCTTTTATCCACGGTGCCACAAGCCCCTCCGTTCAACAATGAAGATGAGGATAACAGTCCGTGAACAAATAAATAAATCCCCACAGATATTTGTTTTCTTATTGGCTTTTGTTTTGTGATTAAGCCAGCTAGGTTTTTTTTTTTTTAATAAAATAACATTTTACATTAAAATATGTTTCTTCTTGTCATCCTTTTGTGATTCAGAAGAAAATAAAATCTCTAGAATCATTCACGGTTTATTTATCCTCTGGGTTGTTGGCTGCAAGAACTGCAGCTAAAAATGCGGCCTCTTTTTCTATGGCCCTGCGACGGTAATCCTCCCTTTTCCGATTATAGTTTTCGCGGACTATATCCATTTCCAGCTGTAAATACAAAAAGATTTCATATGTTTAATCAAGTACATCACGAGAATATCAATAGCACTATTAGCATTATGCAATAGTAAGCACTTGTGCATGAATTAGCCACCTAGTTTCAGTCAGAAAATATCCAACAGTCTTTGTTCAATTATAAAAACATGTAACAAACACATTGAAGACATTGCTGTTGCGAGACTATGGGTGTCGATGTTAGTCCCGCAAACTTGAAAAAAATAAAAATGAAAAAGTGTAAAATGGAGTTGAACAAACAAAGATGACCAAAGAATAAATTTGATTTTCTCAAAATCGATATTAAGCGAAAAGAGAAGACCAGAAAGCTTTCTTTGTTAATTGAGTCTCTTCCTGCGACTGAGGTAATGAAATAAAGTAGAAAAGTAAAAGTTCTCGCTTAAAAATAACCAGTCCTTTTTTTCAGGAATAATTAACCAACATAAAAGTCCATCGCTTACTTTAGTAGAGAGATAGAAATAATTATCCAACATTACTTTAGTAGAGAGATAGAAATAATTATCCAACATTACTTTAGTAGAGAGATAGAAATAATTATCCAACATTACTTTAGTAGAGAGATAGAAATAATTACCCAACATTACTTTAGTAGAGAGATAGAAATAATTATCCAACATTACTTTAGTAGAGAGATAGAAATAATTATCCAACATTACTTTAGTAGAGAGATAGAAATAATTATCCAACATTACTTTAGTAGAGAGATAGAAATAATTATCCAACATTACTTTAGTAGAGAGATAGAAATAATTATCCAACATTACTTTAGTAGAGAGATAGAAATAATTATCCAACATTACTTTAGTAGAGAGATAGAAATAATTATCCATCGCTTACTTTAGTAGAGAGATAGAAATAATTATCCAACATTACTTTAGTAGAGAGATAGAAATAATTATCCAACATTACTTTAGTAGAGAGATAGAAATAATTATCCAACATTACTTTAGTAGAGAGATAGAAATAATTATCCAACATTACTTTAGTAGAGAGATAGAAATAATTATCCAACATTACTTTAGTAGAGAGATAGAAATAATTATCCAACATTACTTTAGTAGAGAGATAGAAATAATTATCCATCGCTTACTTTAGTAGAGAGATAGAAATAATTATCCAACATTACTTTAGTAGAGAGATAGAAATAATTATCCAACATTACTTTAGTAGAGAGATAGAAATAATTATCCAACATTACTTTAGTAGAGAGATAGAAATAATTATCCAACATTACTTTAGTAGAGAGATAGAAATAATTATCCAACATTACTTTAGTAGAGAGATAGAAATAATTATCCAACATTACTTTAGTAGAGAGATAGAAATAATTATCCAACATTACTTTAGTAGAGAGATAGAAATAATTATCCAACATTACTTTAGTAGAGAGATAGAAATAATTATCCAACATTACTTTAGTAGAGAGATAGAAATAATTATCCAACATTACTTTAGTAGAGAGATAGAAATAATTATCCAACATTACTTTAGTAGAGAGATAGAAATAATTATCCAACATTACTTTAGTAGAGAGATAGAAATAATTATCCAACATTACTTTAGTAGAGAGATAGAAATAATTATCCAACATTACTTTAGTAGAGAGATAGAAATAATTACCCAACATTACTTTAGTAGAGAGATAGAAATAATTACCCAACATTACTTTAGTAGAGAGATAGAAATAATTATCCAACATTACTTTAGTAGAGAGATAGAAATAATTATCCAACATTACTTTAGTAGAGAGATAGAAATAATTATCCAACATTACTTTAGTAGAGAGATAGAAATAATTATCCAACATTACTTTAGTAGAGAGATAGAAATAATTATCCAACATTACTTTAGTAGAGAGATAGAAATAATTATCCAACATTACTTTAGTAGAGAGATAGAAATAATTATCCAACATTACTTTAGTAGAGAGATAGAAATAATTATCCAACATTACTTTAGTAGAGAGATAGAAATAATTACCCAACATTACTTTAGTAGAGAGATAGAAATAATTATCCAACATTACTTTAGTAGAGAGATAGAAATAATTATCCAACATTACTTTAGTAGAGAGATAGAAATAATTATCCAACATTACTTTAGTAGAGAGATAGAAATAATTATCCAACATTACTTTAGTAGAGAGATAGAAATAATTATCCAACATTACTTTAGTAGAGAGATAGAAATAATTATCCAACATTACTTTAGTAGAGAGATAGAAATAATTATCCAACATTACTTTAGTAGAGAGATAGAAATAATTATCCAACATTACTTTAGTAGAGAGATAGAAATAATTATCCAACATTACTTTAGTAGAGAGATAGAAATAATTATCCAACATTACTTTAGTAGAGAGATAGAAATAATTATCCAACATTACTTTAGTAGAGAGATAGAAATAATTATCCAACATTACTTTAGTAGAGAGATAGAAATAATTACCCAACATTACTTTAGTAGAGAGATAGAAATAATTACCCAACATTACTTTAGTAGAGAGATAGAAATAATTATCCAACATTACTTTAGTAGAGAGATAGAAATAATTATCCAACATTACTTTAGTAGAGAGATAGAAATAATTATCCAACATTACTTTAGTAGAGAGATAGAAATAATTATCCAACATTACTTTAGTAGAGAGACAGAAATAATTATCCAACATTACTTTAGTAGAGAGATAGAAATAATTATCCAACATTACTTTAGTAGAGAGATAGAAATAATTACCCAACATTACTTTAGTAGAGAGATAGAAATAATTACCCAACATTACTTTAGTAGAGAGATAGAAATAATTATCCAACATTACTTTAGTAGAGAGATAAAAATAATTATCCAACATTACTTTAGTAGAGAGATAGAAATAATTATCCAACATTACTTTAGTAGAGAGATAGAAATAATTATCCAACATTACTTTAGTAGAGAGACAGAAATAATTATCCAACATTACTTTAGTAGAGAGATAGAAATAATTATCCAACATTACTTTAGTAGAGAGATAGAAATAATTATCCAACATTACTTTAGTAGAGAGATAGAAATAATTATCCAACATTACTTTAGTAGAGAGATAGAAATAATTACCCAACATTACTTTAGTAGAGAGATAGAAATAATTACCCAACATTACTTTAGTAGAGAGATAGAAATAATTATCCAACATTACTTTAGTAGAGAGATAGAAATAATTATCCAACATTACTTTAGTAGAGAGATAGAAATAATTATCCAACATTACTTTAGTAGAGAGATAGAAATAATTATCCAACATTACTTTAGTAGAGAGATAGAAATAATTATCCAACATTACTTTAGTAGAGAGATAGAAATAATTACCCAACATTACTTTAGTAGAGAGATAGAAATAATTACCCAACATTACTTTAGTAGAGAGATAGAAATAATTATCCAACATTACTTTAGTAGAGAGATAGAAATAATTATCCAACATTACTTTAGTAGAGAGATAGAAATAATTATCCAACATTACTTTAGTAGAGAGATAGAAATAATTATCCAACATTACTTTAGTAGAGAGATAGAAATAATTATCCAACATTACTTTAGTAGAGAGATAGAAATAATTATCCAACATTACTTTAGTAGAGAGATAGAAATAATTATCCAACATTACTTTAGTAGAGAGATAGAAATAATTATCCAACATTACTTTAGTAGAGAGATAGAAATAATTATCCAACATTACTTTAGTAGAGAGATAGAAATAATTACCCAACATTACTTTAGTAGAGAGATAGAAATAATTATCCAACATTACTTTAGTAGAGAGATAGAAATAATTATCCAACATTACTTTAGTAGAGAGATAGAAATAATTATCCAACATTACTTTAGTAGAGAGATAGAAATAATTATCCAACATTACTTTAGTAGAGAGATAGAAATAATTATCCAACATTACTTTAGTAGAGAGATAGAAATAATTATCCAACATTACTTTAGTAGAGAGATAGAAATAATTACCCAACATTACTTTAGTAGAGAGATAGAAATAATTACCCAACATTACTTTAGTAGAGAGATAGAAATAATTATCCAACATTACTTTAGTAGAGAGATAGAAATAATTATCCAACATTACTTTAGTAGAGAGATAGAAATAATTACCCAACATTACTTTAGTAGAGAGATAGAAATAATTATCCAACATTACTTTAGTAGAGAGATAGAAATAATTATCCAACATTACTTTAGTAGAGAGATAGAAATAATTATCCAACATTACTTTAGTAGAAAGATAGAAATAATTATCCAACATTACTTTAGTAGAGAGATAGAAATAATTATCCAACATTACTTTAGTAGAGAGATAGAAATAATTATCCAACATTACTTTAGTAGAGAGATAGAAATAATTATCCAACATTACTTTAGTAGAGAGATAGAAATAATTATCCAACATTACTTTAGTAGAGAGATAGAAATAATTATCCAACATTACTTTAGTAGAGAGATAGAAATAATTATCCAACATTACTTTAGTAGAAAGATAGAAATAATTACCCAACATTACTTTAGTAGAGAGATAGAAATAATTACCCAACATTACTTTAGTAGAGAGATAGAAATAATTATCCAACATTACTTTAGTAGAGAGATAGAAATAATTATCCAACATTACTTTAGTAGAGAGATAGAAATAATTACCCAACATTACTTTAGTAGAGAGATAGAAATAATTATCCAACATTACTTTAGTAGAGAGATAGAAATAATTATCCAACATTACTTTAGTAGAGAGATAGAAATAATTATCCAACATTACTTTAGTAGAGAGATAGAAATAATTATCCAACATTACTTTAGTAGAGAGATAGAAATAATTATCCAACATTACTTTAGTAGAGAGATAGAAATAATTATCCAACATTACTTTAGTAGAGAGATAGAAATAATTATCCAACATTACTTTAGTAGAGAGATAGAAATAATTATCCAACATTACTTTAGTAGAGAGATAGAAATAATTACCCAACATTACTTTAGTAGAGAGATAGAAATAATTATCCAACATTACTTTAGTAGAGAGATAGAAATAATTATCCAACATTACTTTAGTAGAGAGATAGAAATAATTATCCAACATTACTTTAGTAGAGAGATAGAAATAATTATCCAACATTACTTTAGTAGAGAGATAGAAATAATTATCCAACATTACTTTAGTAGAGAGATAGAAATAATTATCCAACATTACTTTAGTAGAGAGATAGAAATAATTATCCAACATTACTTTAGTAGAGAGATAGAAATAATTATCCAACATTACTTTAGTAGAGAGATAGAAATAATTATCCAACATTACTTTAGTAGAGAGATAGAAATAATTATCCAACATTACTTTAGTAGAAAGATAGAAATAATTACCCAACATTACTTTAGTAGAGAGATAGAAATAATTACCCAACATTACTTTAGTAGAGAGATAGAAATAATTATCCAACATTACTTTAGTAGAGAGATAGAAATAATTATCCAACATTACTTTAGTAGAGAGATAGAAATAATTATCCAACATTACTTTAGTAGAGAGATAGAAATAATTATCCAACATTACTTTAGTAGAGAGACAGAAATAATTATCCAACATTACTTTAGTAGAGAGATAGAAATAATTATCCAACATTACTTTAGTAGAGAGATAGAAATAATTATCCAACATTACTTTAGTAGAGAGATAGAAATAATTATCCAACATTACTTTAGTAGAGAGATAGAAATAATTACCCAACATTACTTTAGTAGAGAGATAGAAATAATTACCCAACATTACTTTAGTAGAGAGATAGAAATAATTATCCAACATTACTTTAGTAGAGAGATAGAAATAATTATCCAACATTACTTTAGTAGAGAGATAGAAATAATTATCCAACATTACTTTAGTAGAGAGATAGAAATAATTATCCAACATTACTTTAGTAGAGAGATAGAAATAATTATCCAACATTACTTTAGTAGAGAGATAGAAATAATTACCCAACATTACTTTAGTAGAGAGATAGAAATAATTACCCAACATTACTTTAGTAGAGAGATAGAAATAATTATCCAACATTACTTTAGTAGAGAGATAGAAATAATTACCCAACATTACTTTAGTAGAGAGATAGAAATAATTACCCAACATTACTTTAGTAGAGAGATAGAAATAATTATCCAACATTACTTTAGTAGAGAGATAGAAATAATTATCCAACATTACTTTAGTAGAGAGATAGAAATAATTATCCAACATTACTTTAGTAGAGAGATAGAAATAATTATCCAACATTACTTTAGTAGAGAGATAGAAATAATTATCCAACATTACTTTAGTAGAGAGATAGAAATAATTATCCAACATTACTTTAGTAGAGAGATAGAAATAATTACCCAACATTACTTTAGTAGAGAGATAGAAATAATTATCCAACATTACTTTAGTAGAGAGATAGAAATAATTATCCAACATTACTGTAGTAGAGAGATAGAAATAATTATCCAACATTACTTTAGTAGAGAGATAGAAATAATTATCCAACATTACTTTAGTAGAGAGATAGAAATAATTATCCAACATTACTTTAGTAGAGAGATAGAAATAATTATCCAACATTACTTTAGTAGAGAGATAGAAATAATTACCCAACATTACTTTAGTAGAGAGATAGAAATAATTACCCAACATTACTTTAGTAGAGAGATAGAAATAATTATCCAACATTACTTTAGTAGAGAGATAGAAATAATTATCCAACATTACTTTAGTAGAGAGATAGAAATAATTATCCAACATTACTTTAGTAGAGAGATAGAAATAATTATCCAACATTACTTTAGTAGAGAGATAGAAATAATTATCCAACATTACTTTAGTAGAGAGATAGAAATAATTATCCATCGCTTACTTTAGTAGAGAGATAGAAATAATTATCCAACATTACTTTAGTAGAGAGATAGAAATAATTATCCAACATTACTTTAGTAGAGAGATAGAAATAATTATCCAACATTACTTTAGTAGAAAGATAGAAATAATTATCCAACATTACTTTAGTAGAGAGATAGAAATAATTATCCAACATTACTTTAGTAGAGAGATAGAAATAATTATCCAACATTACTTTAGTAGAGAGATAGAAATAATTATCCAACATTACTTTAGTAGAGAGATAGAAATAATTATCCAACATTACTTTAGTAGAGAGATAGAAATAATTATCCAACATTACTTTAGTAGAGAGATAGAAATAATTATCCAACATTACTTTAGTAGAGAGATAGAAATAATTACCCAACATTACTTTAGTAGAGAGATAGAAATAATTATCCAACATTACTTTAGTAGAGAGATAGAAATAATTATCCAACATTACTTTAGTAGAGAGATAGAAATAATTATCCAACATTACTTTAGTAGAGAGATAGAAATAATTATCCAACATTACTTTAGTAGAGAGATAGAAATAATTATCCAACATTACTTTAGTAGAGAGATAGAAATAATTATCCAACATTACTTTAGTAGAGAGATAGAAATAATTATCCAACATTACTTTAGTAGAGAGATAGAAATAATTATCCAACATTACTTTAGTAGAGAGATAGAAATAATTATCCAACATTACTTTAGTAGAGAGATAGAAATAATTATCCAACATTACTTTCGTAGAGAGATAGAAATAATTATCCAACATTACTTTAGTAGAGAGATAGAAATAATTATCCAAAATTACTTTAGTAGAAAGATAGAAATAATTACCCAACATTACTTTAGTAGAGAGATAGAAATAATTACCCAACATTACTTTAGTAGAGAGATAGAAATAATTATCCAACATTACTTTAGTAGAGAGATAGAAATAATTATCCAACATTACTTTAGTAGAGAGATAGAAATAATTATCCAACATTACTTTAGTAGAGAGATAGAAATAATTATCCAACATTACTTTAGTAGAGAGACAGAAATAATTATCCAACATTACTTTAGTAGAGAGATAGAAATAATTATCCAACATTACTTTAGTAGAGAGATAGAAATAATTATCC
Organism: Euprymna scolopes; assembly: GCF_053919585.1. Lineage (NCBI taxonomy): Eukaryota > Metazoa > Mollusca > Cephalopoda > Sepiida > Sepiolidae > Euprymna > Euprymna scolopes. The sequence goes on along the minus strand of NC_136526.1, from coordinate 21,031,571 downwards.
AACATTACTTTAGTAGAGAGATAGAAATAATTATCCAACATTACTTTAGTAGAGAGATAGAAATAATTACCCAACATTACTTTAGTAGAGAGATAGAAATAATTACCCAACATTACTTTAGTAGAGAGATAGAAATAATTATCCAACATTACTTTAGTAGAGAGATAGAAATAATTATCCAACATTACTTTAGTAGAGAGATAGAAATAATTATCCAACATTACTTTAGTAGAGAGATAGAAATAATTATCCAACATTACTTTAGTAGAGAGATAGAAATAATTATCCAACATTACTTTAGTAGAGAGATAGAAATAATTACCCAACATTACTTTAGTAGAGAGATAGAAATAATTACCCAACATTACTTTAGTAGAGAGATAGAAATAATTATCCAACATTACTTTAGTAGAGAGATAGAAATAATTATCCAACATTACTTTAGTAGAGAGATAGAAATAATTATCCAACATTACTTTAGTAGAGAGATAGAAATAATTATCCAACATTACTTTAGTAGAGAGATAGAAATAATTATCCAACATTACTTTAGTAGAGAGATAGAAATAATTATCCAACATTACTTTAGTAGAGAGATAGAAATAATTATCCAACATTACTTTAGTAGAGAGATAGAAATAATTATCCAACATTACTTTAGTAGAGAGATAGAAATAATTATCCAACATTACTTTAGTAGAGAGATAGAAATAATTACCCAACATTACTTTAGTAGAGAGATAGAAATAATTATCCAACATTACTTTAGTAGAGAGATAGAAATAATTATCCAACATTACTTTAGTAGAGAGATAGAAATAATTATCCAACATTACTTTAGTAGAGAGATAGAAATAATTATCCAACATTACTTTAGTAGAGAGATAGAAATAATTATCCAACATTACTTTAGTAGAGAGATAGAAATAATTACCCAACATTACTTTAGTAGAGAGATAGAAATAATTACCCAACATTACTTTAGTAGAGAGATAGAAATAATTATCCAACATTACTTTAGTAGAGAGATAGAAATAATTATCCAACATTACTTTAGTAGAGAGATAGAAATAATTATCCAACATTACTTTAGTAGAGAGATAGAAATAATTATCCAACATTACTTTAGTAGAGAGATAGAAATAATTATCCAACATTACTTTAGTAGAGAGATAGAAATAATTATCCATCGCTTACTTTAGTAGAGAGATAGAAATAATTATCCAACATTACTTTAGTAGAGAGATAGAAATAATTATCCAACATTACTTTAGTAGAGAGATAGAAATAATTATCCTACATTACTTTAGTAGAGAGATAGAAATAATTATCCAACATTACTTTAGTAGAGAGATAGAAATAATTATCCAACATTACTTTAGTAGAGAGATAGAAATAATTATCCATCGCTTACTTTAGTAGAGAGATAGAAATAATTATCCAACATTACTTTAGTAGAGAGATAGAAATAATTATCCAACATTACTTTAGTAGAGAGATAGAAATAATTACCCAACATTACTTTAGTAGAGAGATAGAAATAATTATCCAACATTACTTTAGTAGAGAGATAGAAATAATTATCCAACATTACTTTAGTAGAGAGATAGAAATAATTATCCAACATTACTTTAGTAGAGAGATAGAAATAATTATCCAACATTACTTTAGTAGAGAGATAGAAATAATTATCCAACATTACTTTAGTAGAGAGATAGAAATAATTATCCAACATTACTTTAGTAGAGAGATAGAAATAATTACCCAACATTACTTTAGTAGAGAGATAGAAATAATTACCCAACATTACTTTAGTAGAGAGATAGAAATAATTATCCAACATTACTTTAGTAGAGAGATAGAAATAATTATCCAACATTACTTTAGTAGAGAGATAGAAATAATTATCCAACATTACTTTAGTAGAGAGATAGAAATAATTATCCAACATTACTTTAGTAGAGAGATAGAAATAATTATCCAACATTACTTTAGTAGAGAGATAGAAATAATTATCCAACATTACTTTAGTAGAGAGATAGAAATAATTATCCAACATTACTTTAGTAGAGAGATAGAAATAATTATCCATCGCTTACTTTAGTAGAGAGATAGAAATAATTATCCAACATTACTTTAGTAGAGAGATAGAAATAATTATCCAACATTACTTTAGTAGAGAGATAGAAATAATTATCCAACATTACTTTAGTAGAGAGATAGAAATAATTATCCAACATTACTTTAGTAGAGAGATAGAAATAATTATCCAACATTACTTTAGTAGAGAGATAGAAATAATTATCCAACATTACTTTAGTAGAGAGATAGAAATAATTACCCAACATTACTTTAGTAGAGAGATAGAAATAATTATCCAACATTACTTTAGTAGAGAGATAGAAATAATTATCCAACATTACTTTAGTAGAGAGATAGAAATAATTACCCAACATTACTTTAGTAGAGAGATAGAAATAATTACCCAACATTACTTTAGTAGAGAGATAGAAATAATTACCCAACATTACTTTAGTAGAGAGATAGAAATAATTACCCAACATTACTTTAGTAGAGAGATAGAAATAATTACCCAACATTACTTTAGTAGAGAGATAGAAATAATTACCCAACATTACTTTAGTAGAGAGATAGAAATAATTACCCAACATTACTTTAGTAGAGAGATAGAAATAATTACCCAACATTACTTTAGTAGAGAGATAGAAATAATTATCCAACATTACTTTAGTAGAGAGATAGAAATAATTACCCAACATTACTTTAGTAGAGAGATAGAAATAATTACCCAACATTACTTTAGTAGAGAGATAGAAATAATTATCCAACATTACTTTAGTAGATAGATAGAAATAATTATCCAACATTACTTTAGTAGAGAGATAGAAATAATTATCCAACATTACTTTAGTAGAGAGATAGAAATAATTATCCAACATTACTTTAGTAGAGAGATAGAAATAATTATCCAACATTACTTTAGTAGAGAGATAGAAATAATTATCCAACATTACTTTAGTAGAGAGATAGAAATAATTATCCAACATTACTTTAGTAGAGAGATAGAAATAATTATCCATCGCTTACTTTAGTAGAGAGATAGAAATAATTATCCAACATTACTTTAGTAGAGAGATAGAAATAATTATCCAACATTACTTTAGTAGAGAGATAGAAATAATTATCCAACATTACTTTAGTAGAGAGATAGAAATAATTATCCAACATTACTTTAGTAGAGAGATAGAAATAATTATCCAACATTACTTTAGTAGAGAGATAGAAATAATTATCCAACATTACTTTAGTAGAGAGATAGAAATAATTATCCAACATTACTTTAGTAGAGAGATAGAAATAATTATCCAACATTACTTTAGTAGAGAGATAGAAATAATTATCCAACATTACTTTAGTAGAGAGATAGAAATAATTATCCAACATTACTTTAGTAGAGTGATAGAAATAATTATCCAACATTACTTTAGTAGAGAGATAAAAATAATTATCCAACATTACTTTAGTAGAGAGATAGAAATAATTACCCAACATTACTTTAGTAGAGAGATAGAAATAATTACCCAACATTACTTTAGTAGAGAGATAGAAATAATTATCCAACATTACTTTAGTAGAGAGATAGAAATAATTATCCAACATTACTTTAGTAGAGAGATAGAAATAATTATCCAACATTACTTTAGTAGAGAGATAGAAATAATTATCCAACATTACTTTAGTAGAGAGATAGAAATAATTATCCAACATTACTTTAGTAGAGAGATAGAAATAATTATCCAACATTACTTTAGTAGAGAGATAGAAATAATTACCCAACATTACTTTAGTAGAGAGATAGAAATAATTATCCAACATTACTTTAGTAGAGAGATAGAAATAATTATCCAACATTACTTTAGTAGAGAGATAGAAATAATTATCCAACATTACTTTAGTAGAGAGATAGAAATAATTATCCAACATTACTTTAGTAGAGAGATAGAAATAATTATCCAACATTACTTTAGTAGAGAGATAGAAATAATTATCCAACATTACTTTAGTAGAGAGATAGAAATAATTATCCAACATTACTTTAGTAGAGAGATAGAAATAATTATCCAACATTACTTTAGTAGAGAGATAGAAATAATTATCCAACATTACTTTAGTAGAGAGATAGAAATAATTATCCAACATTACTTTAGTAGAGAGATAGAAATAATTATCCCACATTACTTTAGTAGAGAGATAGAAATAATTATCCAACATTACTTTAGTAGAGAGATAGAAATAATTATCCAACATTACTTTAGTAGAGAGATAGAAATAATTATCCAACATTACTTTAGTAGAGAGATAGAAATAATTATCCAACATTACTTTAGTAGAGAGATAGAAATAATTACCCAACATTACTTTAGTAGAGAGATATAAATAATTACCCAACATTACTTTAGTAGAGAGATAGAAATAATTATCCAACATTACTTTAGTAGAGAGATAGAAATAATTATCCAACATTACTTTAGTAGAGAGATAGAAATAATTATCCAACATTACTTTAGTCGAGAGATAGAAATAATTACCCAACATTACTTTAGTAGAGAGATAGAAATAATTATCCAACATTACTTTAGTAGAGAGATAGAAATAATTATCCAACATTACTTTAGTAGAGAGATAGAAATAATTACCCAACATTACTTTAGTAGAGAGATAGAAATAATTATCCAACATTACTTTAGTAGAGAGATAGAAATAATTATCCAACATTACTTTAGTAGAGAGATAGAAATAATTATCCAACATTACTTTAGTAGAGAGATAGAAATAATTATCCAACATTACTTTAGTAGAGAGATAGAAATAATTATCCAACATTACTTTAGTAGAGAGATAGAAATAATTATCCAACATTACTTTAGTAGAGAGATAGAAATAATTATCCAACATTACTTTAGTAGAGAGATAGAAATAATTATCCAACATTACTTTAGTAGAGAGATAGAAATAATTATCCAACATTACTTTAGTAGAGAGATAGAAATAATTACCCAACATTACTTTAGTAGAGAGATAGAAATAATTATCCAACATTACTTTAGTAGAGAGATAGAAATAATTATCCAACATTACTTTAGTAGAGAGATAGAAATAATTATCCAACATTACTTTAGTAGAGAGATAGAAATAATTATCCAACATTACTTTAGTAGAGAGATAGAAATAATTATCCAACATTACTTTAGTAGAGAGATAGAAATAATTATCCAACATTACTTTAGTAGAGAGATAGAAATAATTATCCAACATTACTTTAGTAGAGAGATAGAAATAATTATCCAACATTACTTTAGTAGAGAGATAGAAATAATTATCCAACATTACTTTAGTAGAGAGATAGAAATAATTATCCAACATTACTTTAGTAGAGAGATAGAAATAATTACCCAACATTACTTTAGTAGAGAGATAGAAATAATTATCCAACATTACTTTAGTAGAGAGATAGAAATAATTATCCAACATTACTTTAGTAGAGAGATAGAAATAATTATCCAACATTACTTTAGTAGAGAGATAGAAATAATTATCCAACATTACTTTAGTAGAGAGATAGAAATAATTATCCAACATTACTTTAGTAGAGAGATAGAAATAATTATCCAACATTACTTTAGTAGAGAGATAGAAATAATTATCCAACATTACTTTAGTAGAGAGATAGAAATAATTATCCATCGCTTACTTTAGTAGAGAGATAGAAATAATTATCCAACATTACTTTAGTAGAGAGATAGAAATAATTATCCAACATTACTTTAGTAGAGAGATAGAAATAATTATCCAACATTACTTTAGTAGAGAGATAGAAATAATTATCCAACATTACTTTAGTAGAGAGATAGAAATAATTATCCAACATTACTTTAGTAGAGAGATAGAAATAATTATCCAACATTACTTTAGTAGAGAGATAAAAATAATTATCCAACATTACTTTAGTAGAGAGATAGAAATAATTACCCAACATTACTTTAGTAGAGAGATAGAAATAATTACCCAACATTACTTTAGTAGAGAGATAGAAATAATTATCCAACATTACTTTAGTAGAGAGATAGAAATAATTATCCAACATTACTTTAGTAGAGAGATAGAAATAATTATCCAACATTACTTTAGTAGAGAGATAGAAATAATTATCCAACATTACTTTAGTAGAGAGATAGAAATAATTATCCAACATTACTTTAGTAGAGAGATAGAAATAATTATCCAACATTACTTTAGTAGAGAGATAGAAATAATTATCCAACATTACTTTAGTAGAGAGATAGAAATAATTATCCAACATTACTTTAGTAGAGAGATAGAAATAATTATCCAACATTACTTTAGTAGAGAGATAGAAATAATTATCCAACATTACTTTAGTAGAGAGATAGAAATAATTACCCAACATTACTTTAGTAGAGAGATAGAAATAATTATCCAACATTACTTTAGTAGAGAGATAGAAATAATTATCCAACATTACTTTAGTAGAGAGATAGAAATAATTATCCAACATTACTTTAGTAGAGAGATAGAAATAATTATCCAACATTACTTTAGTAGAGAGATAGAAATAATTATCCAACATTACTTTAGTAGAGAGATAGAAATAATTATCCAACATTACTTTAGTAGAGAGATAGAAATAATTATCCAACATTACTTTAGTAGAGAGATAGAAATAATTATCCAACATTACTTTAGTAGAGAGATAGAAATAATTATCCAACATTACTTTAGTAGAGAGATAGAAATAATTATCCAACATTACTTTAGTAGAGAGATAGAAATAATTACCCAACATTACTTTAGTAGAGAGATAGAAATAATTATCCAACATTACTTTAGTAGAGAGATAGAAATAATTATCCAACATTACTTTAGTAGAGAGATAGAAATAATTATCCAACATTACTTTAGTAGAGAGATAGAAATAATTATCCAACATTACTTTAGTAGAGAGATAGAAATAATTATCCAACATTACTTTAGTAGAGAGATAGAAATAATTATCCAACATTACTTTAGTAGAGAGATAGAAATAATTATCCAACATTACTTTAGTAGAGAGATAGAAATAATTATCCATCGCTTACTTTAGTAGAGAGATAGAAATAATTATCCAACATTACTTTAGTAGAGAGATAGAAATAATTATCCAACATTACTTTAGTAGAGAGATAGAAATAATTATCCAACATTACTTTAGTAGAGAGATAGAAATAATTATCCAACATTACTTTAGTAGAGAGATAGAAATAATTATCCAACATTACTTTAGTAGAGAGATAGAAATAATTATCCAACATTACTTTAGTAGAGAGATAAAAATAATTATCCAACATTACTTTAGTAGAGAGATAGAAATAATTACCCAACATTACTTTAGTAGAGAGATAGAAATAATTACCCAACATTACTTTAGTAGAGAGATAGAAATAATTATCCAACATTACTTTAGTAGAGAGATAGAAATAATTATCCAACATTACTTTAGTAGAGAGATAGAAATAATTATCCAACATTACTTTAGTAGAGAGATAGAAATAATTATCCAACATTACTTTAGTAGAGAGATAGAAATAATTATCCAACATTACTTTAGTAGAGAGATAGAAATAATTATCCAACATTACTTTAGTAGAGAGATAGAAATAATTATCCAACATTACTTTAGTAGAGAGATAGAAATAATTATCCAACATTACTTTAGTAGAGAGATAGAAATAATTATCCAACATTACTTTAGTAGAGAGATAGAAATAATTATCCAACATTACTTTAGTAGAGAGATAGAAATAATTATCCAACATTACTTTAGTAGAGAGATAGAAATAATTACCCAACATTACTTTAGTAGAGAGATATAAATAATTACCCAACATTACTTTAGTAGAGAGATAGAAATAATTATCCAACATTACTTTAGTAGAGAGATAGAAATAATTATCCAACATTACTTTAGTAGAGAGATAGAAATAATTATCCAACATTACTTTAGTCGAGAGATAGAAATAATTACCCAACATTACTTTAGTAGAGAGATAGAAATAATTATCCAACATTACTTTAGTAGAGAGATAGAAATAATTATCCAACATTACTTTAGTAGAGAGATAGAAATAATTACCCAACATTACTTTAGTAGAGAGATAGAAATAATTATCCAACATTACTTTAGTAGAGAGATAGAAATAATTATCCAACATTACTTTAGTAGAGAGATAGAAATAATTATCCAACATTACTTTAGTAGAGAGATAGAAATAATTATCCAACATTACTTTAGTAGAGAGATAGAAATAATTATCCAACATTACTTTAGTAGAGAGATAGAAATAATTATCCAACATTACTTTAGTAGAGAGATAGAAATAATTATCCAACATTACTTTAGTAGAGAGATAGAAATAATTATCCAACATTACTTTAGTAGAGAGATAGAAATAATTATCCAACATTACTTTAGTAGAGAGATAGAAATAATTACCCAACATTACTTTAGTAGAGAGATAGAAATAATTATCCAACATTACTTTAGTAGAGAGATAGAAATAATTATCCAACATTACTTTAGTAGAGAGATAGAAATAATTATCCAACATTACTTTAGTAGAGAGATAGAAATAATTATCCAACATTACTTTAGTAGAGAGATAGAAATAATTATCCAACATTACTTTAGTAGAGAGATAGAAATAATTATCCAACATTACTTTAGTAGAGAGATAGAAATAATTATCCAACATTACTTTAGTAGAGAGATAGAAATAATTATCCAACATTACTTTAGTAGAGAGATAGAAATAATTATCCAACATTACTTTAGTAGAGAGATAGAAATAATTATCCAACATTACTTTAGTAGAGAGATAGAAATAATTACCCAACATTACTTTAGTAGAGAGATAGAAATAATTATCCAACATTACTTTAGTAGAGAGATAGAAATAATTATCCAACATTACTTTAGTAGAGAGATAGAAATAATTATCCAACATTACTTTAGTAGAGAGATAGAAATAATTATCCAACATTACTTTAGTAGAGAGATAGAAATAATTATCCAACATTACTTTAGTAGAGAGATAGAAATAATTATCCAACATTACTTTAGTAGAGAGATAGAAATAATTATCCAACATTACTTTAGTAGAGAGATAGAAATAATTATCCATCGCTTACTTTAGTAGAGAGATAGAAATAATTATCCAACATTACTTTAGTAGAGAGATAGAAATAATTATCCAACATTACTTTAGTAGAGAGATAGAAATAATTATCCAACATTACTTTAGTAGAGAGATAGAAATAATTATCCAACATTACTTTAGTAGAGAGATAGAAATAATTATCCAACATTACTTTAGTAGAGAGATAGAAATAATTATCCAACATTACTTTAGTAGAGAGATAGAAATAATTATCCAACATTACTTTAGTAGAGAGATAGAAATAATTATCCAACATTACTTTAGTAGAGAGATAGAAATAATTATCCAACATTACTTTAGTAGAGAGATAGAAATAATTATCCAACATTACTTTAGTAGAGAGATAGAAATAATTATCCAACATTACTTTAGTAGAGAGATAAAAATAATTATCCAACATTACTTTAGTAGAGAGATAGAAATAATTACCCAACATTACTTTAGTAGAGAGATAGAAATAATTACCCAACATTACTTTAGTAGAGAGATAGAAATAATTATCCAACATTACTTTAGTAGAGAGATAGAAATAATTATCCAACATTACTTTAGTAGAGAGATAGAAATAATTATCCAACATTACTTTAGTAGAGAGATAGAAATAATTATCCAACATTACTTTAGTAGAGAGATAGAAAAAATTATCCAACATTACTTTAGTAGAGAGATAGAAATAATTATCCAACATTACTTTAGTAGAGAGATAGAAATAATTACCCAACATTACTTTAGTAGAGAGATAGAAATAATTATCCAACATTACTTTAGTAGAGAGATAGAAATAATTATCCAACATTACTTTAGTAGAGAGATAGAAATAATTATCCAACATTACTTTAGTAGAGAGATAGAAATAATTATCCAACATTACTTTAGTAGAGAGATAGAAATAATTATCCAACATTACTTTAGTAGAGAGATAGAAATAATTATCCAACATTACTTTAGTAGAGAGATAGAAATAATTATCCAACATTACTTTAGTAGAGAGATAGAAATAATTATCCAACATTACTTTAGTAGAGAGATAGAAATAATTATCCAACATTACTTTAGTAGAGAGATAGAAATAATTATCCAACATTACTTTAGTAGAGAGATAGAAAAAATTATCCAACATTACTTTAGTAGAGAGATAGAAATAATTATCCAACATTACTTTAGTAGAGAGATAGAAATAATTATCCAACATTACTTTAGTAGAGAGATAGAAATAATTATCCAACATTACTTTAGTAGAGAGATAGAAATAATTATCCAACATTACTTTAGTAGAGAGATAGAAATAATTATCCAACATTACTTTAGTAGAGAGATAGAAATAATTATCCAACATTACTTTAGTAGAGAGATAGAAATAATTATCCAACATTACTTTAGTAGAGAGATAGAAATAATTATCCAACATTACTTTAGTAGAGAGATAGAAATAATTATCCAACATTACTTTAGTAGAGAGATAGAAATAATTATCCAACATTACTTTAGTAGAGAGATAGAAATAATTACCCAACATTACTTTAGTAGAGAGATATAAATAATTACCCAACATTACTTTAGTAGAGAGATAGAAATAATTATCCAACATTACTTTAGTAGAGAGATAGAAATAATTATCCAACATTACTTTAGTAGAGAGATAGAAATAATTATCCAACATTACTTTAGTCGAGAGATAGAAATAATTACCCAACATTACTTTAGTAGAGAGATAGAAATAATTATCCAACATTACTTTAGTAGAGAGATAGAAATAATTATCCAACATTACTTTAGTAGAGAGATAGAAATAATTATCCAACATTACTTTAGTAGAGAGATAGAAATAATTATCCAACATTACTTTAGTAGAGAGATAGAAATAATTATCCAACATTACTTTAGTAGAGAGATAGAAATAATTATCCAACATTACTTTAGTAGAGAGATAGAAATAATTATCCAACATTACTTTAGTAGAGAGATAAAAATAATTATCCAACATTACTTTAGTAGAGAGATAGAAATAATTACCCAACATTACTTTAGTAGAGAGATAGAAATAATTACCCAACATTACTTTAGTAGAGAGATAGAAATAATTATCCAACATTACTTTAGTAGAGAGATAGAAATAATTATCCAACATTACTTTAGTAGAGAGATAGAAATAATTATCCAACATTACATTAGTAGAGAGATAGAAATAATTATCCAACATTACTTTAGTAGAGAGATAGAAATAATTATCCAACATTACTTTAGTAGAGAGATAGAAATAATTATCCAACATTACTTTAGTAGAGAGATAGAAATAATTACCCAACATTACTTTAGTAGAGAGATAGAAATAATTATCCAACATTACTTTAGTAGAGAGATAGAAATAATTATCCAACATTACTTTAGTAGAGAGATAGAAATAATTATCCAACATTACTTTAGTAGAGAGATAGAAATAATTATCCAACATTACTTTAGTAGAGAGATAGAAATAATTACCCAACATTACTTTAGTAGAGAGATAGAAATAATTATCCAACATTACTTTAGTAGAGAGATAGAAATAATTATCCAACATTACTTTAGTAGAGAGATAGAAATAATTATCCAACATTACTTTAGTAGAGAGATAGAAATAATTATCCAACATTACTTTAGTAGAGAGATAGAAATAATTATCCAACATTACTTTAGTAGAGAGATAGAAATAATTATCCAACATTACTTTAGTAGAGAGATAGAAATAATTATCCAACATTACTTTAGTAGAGGGATAGAAATAATTATCCAACATTACTTTAGTAGAGAGATAGAAATAATTATCCAACATTACTTTAGTAGAGAGATAGAAATAATTATCCAACATTACTTTAGTAGAGAGATAGAAATAATTATCCAACATTACTTTAGTAGAGAGATAGAAATAATTATCCAACATTACTTTAGTAGAGAGATAGAAATAATTATCCAACATTACTTTAGTAGAGAGATAGAAATAATTATCCAACATTACTTTAGTAGAGAGATAGAAATAATTATCCAACATTACTTTAGTAGAGAGATAGAAATAATTACCCAACATTACTTTAGTAGAGAGATAGAAATAATTATCCAACATTACTTTAGTAGAGAGATAGAAATAATTATCCAACATTACTTTAGTAGAGAGATAGAAATAATTACCCAACATTACTTTAGTAGAGAGATAGAAATAATTACCCAACATTACTTTAGTAGAGAGATAGAAATAATTACCCAACATTACTTTAGTAGAGAGATAGAAATAATTACCCAACATTACTTTAGTAGAGAGATAGAAATAATTACCCAACATTACTTTAGTAGAGAGATAGAAATAATTACCCAACATTACTTTAGTAGAGAGATAGAAATAATTACCCAACATTACTTTAGTAGAGAGATAGAAATAATTACCCAACATTACTTTAGTAGAGAGATAGAAATAATTATCCAACATTACTTTAGTAGTAAGATAGAAAGAATTACCCAACATTACTTTTGTAGAGAGATAGAAATAATTACCCAACATTACTTTAGTAGAGAGATAGAAATAATTATCCAACATTACTTTAGTAGAGAGATAGAAATAATTATCCAACATTACTTTAGTAGAGAGATAGAAATAATTATCCAACATTACTTTAGTAGAGAGATAGAAATAATTATCCAACATTACTTTAGTAGAGAGATAGAAATAATTATCCAACATTACTTTAGTAGAGAGATAGAAATAATTATCCAACATTACTTTAGTAGAGAGATAGAAATAATTATCCAACATTACTTTAGTAGAGAGATAGAAATAATTATCCAACATTACTTTAGTAGAGAGATAGAAATAATTATCCATCGCTTACTTTAGTAGAGAGATAGAAATAATTATCCAACATTACTTTAGTAGAGAGATAGAAATAATTATCCAACATTACTTTAGTAGAGAGATAGAAATAATTATCCAACATTACTTTAGTAGAGAGATAGAAATAATTATCCAACATTACTTTAGTAGAGAGATAGAAATAATTATCCAACATTACTTTAGTAGAGAGATAGAAATAATTATCCAACATTACTTTAGTAGAGAGATAGAAATAATTATCCAACATTACTTTAGTAGAGAGATAGAAATAATTATCCAACATTACTTTAGTAGAGAGATAGAAATAATTATCCAACATTACTTTAGTAGAGAGATAGAAATAATTATCCAACATTACTTTAGTAGAGAGATAGAAATAATTACCCAACATTACTTTAGTAGAGAGATAAAAATAATTATCCAACATTACTTTAGTAGAGAGATAGAAATAATTACCCAACATTACTTTAGTAGAGAGATAGAAATAATTACCCAACATTACTTTAGTAGAGAGATAGAAATAATTATCCAACATTACTTTAGTAGAGAGATAGAAATAATTATCCAACATTACTTTAGTAGAGAGATAGAAATAATTATCCAACATTACATTAGTAGAGAGATAGAAATAATTATCCAACATTACTTTAGTAGAGAGATAGAAATAATTATCCAACATTACTTTAGTAGAGAGATAGAAATAATTATCCAACATTACTTTAGTAGAGAGATAGAAATAATTACCCAACATTACTTTAGTAGAGAGATAGAAATAATTATCCAACATTACTTTAGTAGAGAGATAGAAATAATTATCCAACATTACTTTAGTAGAGAGATAGAAATAATTATCCAACATTACTTTAGTAGAGAGATAGAAATAATTATCCAACATTACTTTAGTAGAGAGATAGAAATAATTACCCAACATTACTTTAGTAGAGAGATAGAAATAATTATCCAACATTACTTTAGTAGAGAGATAGAAATAATTATCCAACATTACTTTAGTAGAGAGATAGAAATAATTATCCAACATTACTTTAGTAGAGAGATAGAAATAATTATCCAACATTACTTTAGTAGAGAGATAGAAATAATTATCCAACATTACTTTAGTAGAGAGATAGAAATAATTATCCAACATTACTTTAGTAGAGAGATAGAAATAATTATCCAACATTACTTTAGTAGAGAGATAGAAATAATTATCCAACATTACTTTAGTAGAGAGATAGAAATAATTATCCAACATTACTTTAGTAGAGAGATAGAAATAATTATCCAACATTACTTTAGTAGAGAGATAGAAATAATTATCCAACATTACTTTAGTAGAGAGATAGAAATAATTACCCAACATTACTTTAGTAGAGAGATATAAATAATTACCCAACATTACTTTAGTAGAGAGATAGAAATAATTATCCAACATTACTTTAGTAGAGAGATAGAAATAATTATCCAACATTACTTTAGTAGAGAGATAGAAATAATTATCCAACATTACTTTAGTAGAGAGATAGAAATAATTATCCAACATTACTTTAGTAGAGAGATAGAAATAATTATCCAACATTACTTTAGTAGAGAGATAGAAATAATTATCCAACATTACTTTAGTAGAGAGATAGAAATAATTATCCAACATTACTTTAGTAGAGAGATAGAAATAATTATCCATCGCTTACTTTAGTAGAGAGATAGAAATAATTATCCAACATTACTTTAGTAGAGAGATAGAAATAATTATCCAACATTACTTTAGTAGAGAGATAGAAATAATTATCCAACATTACTTTAGTAGAGAGATAGAAATAATTATCCAACATTACTTTAGTAGAGAGATAGAAATAATTATCCAACATTACTTTAGTAGAGAGATAGAAATAATTATCCAACATTACTTTAGTAGAGAGATAGAAATAATTATCCAACATTACTTTAGTAGAGAGATAGAAATAATTATCCAACATTACTTTAGTAGAGAGATAGAAATAATTATCCAACATTACTTTAGTAGAGAGATAGAAATAATTATCCAACATTACTTTAGTAGAGAGATAGAAATAATTATCCAACATTACTTTAGTAGAGAGATAAAAATAATTATCCAACATTACTTTAGTAGAGAGATAGAAATAATTATCCAACATTACTTTAGTAGAGAGATAGAAATAATTATCCAACATTACTTTAGTAGAGAGATAGAAATAATTATCCAACATTACTTTAGTAGAGAGATAGAAATAATTACCCAACATTACTTTAGTAGAGAGATATAAATAATTACCCAACATTACTTTAGTAGAGAGATAGAAATAATTATCCAACATTACTTTAGTAGAGAGATAGAAATAATCATCCAACATTACTTTAGTAGAGAGATAGAAATAATTATCCAACATTACTTTAGTCGAGAGATAGAAATAATTACCCAACATTACTTTAGTAGAGAGATAGAAATAATTATCCAACATTACTTTAGTAGAGAGATAGAAATAATTATCCAACATTACTTTAGTAGAGAGATAGAAATAATTACCCAACATTACTTTAGTAGAGAGATAGAAATAATTATCCAACATTACTTTAGTAGAGAGATAGAAATAATTATCCAACATTACTTTAGTAGAGAGATAGAAATAATTATCCAACATTACTTTAGTAGAGAGATAGAAAAAATTATCCAACATTACTTTAGTAGAGAGATAGAAATAATTACCCAACATTACTTTAGTAGAGAGATAGAAATAATTACCCAACATTACTTTAGTAGAGAGATAGAAATAATTATCCAACATTACTTTAGTAGAGAGATAGAAATAATTATCCAACATTACTTTAGTAGAGAGATAGAAATAATTATCCAACATTACTTTAGTAGAGAGATAGAAATAATTATCCAACATTACTTTAGTAGAGAGATAGAAATAATTATCCATCGCTTACTTTAGTAGAGAGATAGAAATAATTATCCAACATTACTTTAGTAGAGAGATAGAAATAATTATCCAACATTACTTTAGTAGAGAGATAGAAATAATTACCCAACATTACTTTAGTAGAGAGATAGAAATAATTATCCAACATTACTTTAGTAGAGAGATAGAAATAATTATCCAACATTACTTTAGTAGAGAGATAGAAATAATTATCCAACATTACTTTAGTAGAGACATAGAAATAATTATCCAACATTACTTTAGTAGAGAGATAGAAATAATTATCCAACATTACTTTAGTAGAGAGATAGAAATAATTATCCAACATTACTTTAGTAGAGAGATAGAAATAATTACCCAACATTACTTTAGTAGAGAGATAGAAATAATTACCCAACATTACTTTAGTAGAGAGATAGAAATAATTATCCAACATTACTTTAGTAGAGAGATAGAAATAATTATCCAACATTACTTTAGTAGAGAGATAGAAATAATTATCCAACATTACTTTAGTAGAGAGATAGAAATAATTATCCAACATTACTTTAGTAGAGAGATAGAAATAATTATCCAACATTACTTTAGTAGAGAGATAGAAAAAATTATCCAACATTACTTTAGTAGAGAGATAGAAATAATTATCCAACATTACTTTAGTAGAGAGATAGAAATAATTATCCATCGCTTACTTTAGTAGAGAGATAGAAATAATTATCCAACATTACTTTAGTAGAGAGATAGATAATTATCCAACATTACTTTAGTAGAGAGATAGAAATAATTATCCAACATTACTTTAGTAGAGAGATAGAAATAATTATCCAACATTACTTTAGTAGAGAGATAGAAATAATTATCCAACATTACTTTAGTAGAGAGATAGAAATAATTATCAAACATTACTTTAGTAGAGAGATAGAAATAATTACCCAACATTACTTTAGTAGAGAGATAGAAATAATTACCCAACATTACTTTAGTAGAGAGATAGAAATAATTATCCAACATTACTTTAGTAGAGGGATAGAAATAATTATCCAACATTACTTTAGTAGAGAGATAGAAATAATTATCCAACATTACTTTAGTAGAGAGATAGAAATAATTATCCAACATTACTTTAGTAGAGAGATAGAAATAATTATCCAACATTACTTTAGTAGAGAGATAGAAATAATTATCCAACATTACTTTAGTAGAGAGATAGAAATAATTATCCAACATTACTTTAGTAGAGAGATAGAAATAATTATCCAACATTACTTTAGTAGAGAGATAGAAATAATTATCCAACATTACTTTAGTAGAGAGATAGAAAAAATTATCCAACATTACTTTAGTAGAGAGATAGAAATAATTATCCAACATTACTTTAGTAGAGAGATAGAAATAATTATCCAACATTACTTTAGTAGAGAGATAGAAATAATTATCCAACATTACTTTAGTAGAGAGATAGAAATAATTATCCAACATTACTTTAGTAGAGAGATAGAAATAATTATCCAACATTACTTTAGTAGAGAGATAGAAATAATTATCCAACATTACTTTAGTAGAGAGATAGAAATAATTATCCAACATTACTTTAGTAGAGAGATAGAAATAATTATCCAACATTACTTTAGTAGAGAGATAGAAATAATTATCCAACATTACTTTAGTAGAGAGATAGAAATAATTATCCAACATTACTTTAGTAGAGAGATAGAAATAATTATCCAACATTACTTTAGTAGAGAGATAGAAATAATTATCCAACATTACTTTAGTAGAGAGATAGAAATAATTATCCAACATTACTTTAGTAGAGAGATAGAAATAATTATCCAACATTACTTTAGTAGAGAGATAGAAATAATTATCCAACATTACTTTAGTAGAGAGATAGAAATAATTATCCAACATTACTTTAGTAGAGAGATAGAAAAAATTATCCAACATTACTTTAGTAGAGAGATAGAAATAATTATCCAACATTACTTTAGTAGAGAGATAGAAATAATTATCCATCGCTTACTTTAGTAGAGAGATAGAAATAATTATCCAACATTACTTTAGTAGAGAGATAGATAATTATCCAACATTACTTTAGTAGAGAGATAGAAATAATTATCCAACATTACTTTAGTAGAGAGATAGAAATAATTATCCAACATTACTTTAGTAGAGAGATAGAAATAATTATCCAACATTACTTTAGTAGAGAGATAGAAATAATTATCAAACATTACTTTAGTAGAGAGATAGAAATAATTACCCAACATTACTTTAGTAGAGAGATAGAAATAATTACCCAACATTACTTTAGTAGAGAGATAGAAATAATTACCCAACATTACTTTAGTAGAGAGATAGAAATAATTATCCAACATTACTTTAGTAGAGAGATAGAAATAATTACCCAACATTACTTTAGTAGAGAGATAGAAATAATTACCCAACATTACTTTAGTAGAGAGATAGAAATAATTATCCAACATTACTTTAGTAGAGAGATAGAAATAATTATCCAACATTACTTTAGTAGAGAGATAGAAATAATCATCCAACATTACTTTAGTAGAGAGATAGAAATAATTATCCAACATTACTTTAGTAGAGAGATAGAAATAATTATCCAACATTACTTTAGTAGAGAGATAGAAATAATTATCCAACATTACTTTAGTAGAGAGATAGAAATAATTATCCAACATTACTTTAGTAGAGAGATAGAAATAATTATCCATCGCTTACTTTAGTAGAGAGATAGAAATAATTATCCAACATTACTTTAGTAGAGAGATAGAAAAAATTATCCAACATTACTTTAGTAGAGAGATAGAAATAATTACCCAACATTACTTTAGTAGAGAGATAGAAATAATTATCCAACATTACTTTAGTAGAGAGATAGAAATAATTATCCAACATTACTTTAGTAGAGAGATAGAAATAATTATCCATCGCTTACTTTAGTAGAGAGATAGAAATAATTATCCAACATTACTTTAGTAGAGAGATAGAAATAATTATCCAACATTACTTTAGTAGAGAGATAGAAATAATTACCCAACATTACTTTAGTAGAGAGATAGAAATAATTATCCAACATTACTTTAGTAGAGAGATAGAAATAATTATCCAACATTACTTTAGTAGAGAGATAGAAATAATTATCCAACATTACTTTAGTAGAGAGATAGAAATAATTATCCAACATTACTTTAGTAGAGAGATAGAAATAATTATCCAACATTACTTTAGTAGAGAGATAGAAATAATTATCCAACATTACTTTAGTAGAGAGATAGAAATAATTACCCAACATTACTTTAGTAGAGAGATAGAAATAATTACCCAACATTACTTTAGTAGAGAGATAGAAATAATTATCCAACATTACTTTAGTAGAGAGATAGAAATAATTATCCAACATTACTTTAGTAGAGAGATAGAAATAATTATCCAACATTACTTTAGTAGAGGGATAGAAATAATTATCCAACATTACTTTAGTAGAGAGATAGAAATAATTATCCAACATTACTTTAGTAGAGAGATAGAAAAAATTATCCAACATTACTTTAGTAGAGAGATAGAAATAATTATCCAACATTACTTTAGTAGAGAGATAGAAATAATTATCCATCGCTTACTTTAGTAGAGAGATAGAAATAATTATCCAACATTACTTTAGTAGAGAGATAGAAATAATTATCCAACATTACTTTAGTAGAGAGATAGAAATAATTATCCAACATTACTTTAGTAGAGAGATAGAAATAATTATCCAACATTACTTTAGTAGAGAGATAGAAATAATTATCCAACATTACTTTAGTAGAGAGATAGAAATAATTACCCAACATTACTTTAGTAGAGAGATAGAAATAATTACCCAACATTACTTTAGTAGAGAGATAGAAATAATTACCCAACATTACTTTAGTAGAGAGATAGAAATAATTATCCAACATTACTTTAGTAGAGAGATAGAAATAATTACCCAACATTACTTTAGTAGAGAGATAGAAATAATTACCCAACATTACTTTAGTAGAGAGATAGAAATAATTATCCAACATTACTTTAGTAGAGAGATAGAAATAATTATCCAACATTACTTTAGTAGAGAGATAGAAATAATTATCCAACATTACTTTAGTAGAGAGATAGAAATAATTATCCAACATTACTTTAGTAGAGAGATAGAAATAATTATCCAACATTACTTTAGTAGAGAGATAGAAATAATTATCCAACATTACTTTAGTAGAGAGATAGAAATAATTATCCAACATTACTTTAGTAGAGAGATAGAAATAATTATCCATCGCTTACTTTAGTAGAGAGATAGAAATAATTATCCAACATTACTTTAGTAGAGAGATAGAAATAATTATCCAACATTACTTTAGTAGAGAGATAGAAATAATTATCCAACATTACTTTAGTAGAGAGATAGAAATAATTATCCAACATTACTTTAGTAGAGAGATAGAAATAATTATCCAACATTACTTTAGTAGAGAGATAGAAATAATTATCCAACATTACTTTAGTAGAGAGATAGAAATAATTATCCAACATTACTTTAGTAGAGAGATAGAAATAATTATCCAACATTACTTTAGTAGAGAGATAGAAATAATTATCCAACATTACTTTAGTAGAGAGATAGAAATAATTATCCAACATTACTTTAGTAGAGAGATAGAAATAATTATCCAACATTACTTTAGTAGAGAGATAGAAATAATTATCCAACATTACTTTAGTAGAGAGATAGAAATAATTATCCAACATTACTTTAGTAGAGAGATAGAAATAATTATCCAACATTACTTTAGTAGAGAGATAGAAATAATTATCCATCGCTTACTTTAGTAGAGAGATAGAAATAATTATCCAACATTACTTTAGTAGAGAGATAGAAATAATTATCCAACATTACTTTAGTAGAGAGACAGAAATAATTACCCAACATTACTTTAGTAGAGAGATAGAAATAATTATCCAACATTACTTTAGTAGAGAGATAGAAATAATTATCCAACATTACTTTAGTAGAGAGATAGAAATAATTATCCAACATTACTTTAGTAGAGAGATAGAAATAATTATCCAACATTACTTTAGTAGAGAGATAGAAATAATTATCCAACATTACTTTAGTAGAGAGATAGAAATAATTATCCAACATTACTTTAGTAGAGAGATAGAAATAATTACCCAACATTACTTTAGTAGAGAGATAGAAATAATTATCCAACATTACTTTAGTAGAGAGATAGAAATAATTATCCAACATTACTTTAGTAGAGAGATAGAAATAATTATCCAACATTACTTTAGTAGAGAGATAGAAATAATTATCCAACATTACTTTAGTAGAGAGATAGAAATAATTATCCAACATTACTTTAGTAGAGAGATAGAAATAATTACCCAACATTACTTTAGTAGAGAGATAGAAATAATTACCCAACATTACTTTAGTAGAGAGATAGAAATAATTACCCAACATTACTTTAGTAGAGAGATAGAAATAATTACCCAACATTACTTTAGTAGAGAGATAGAAATAATTATCCAACATTACTTTAGTAGAGAGATAGAAATAATTACCCAACATTACTTTAGTAGAGAGATAGAAATAATTACCCAACATTACTTTAGTAGAGAGATAGAAATAATTATCCAACATTACTTTAGTAGAGAGATAGAAATAATTATCCAACATTACTTTAGTAGAGAGATAGAAATAATTATCCAACATTACTTTAGTAGAGAGATAGAAATAATTATCCAACATTACTTTAGTAGAGAGATAGAAATAATTATCCAACATTACTTTAGTAGAGAGATAGAAATAATTATCCAACATTACTTTAGTAGAGAGATAGAAATAATTATCCAACATTACTTTAGTAGAGAGATAGAAATAATTATCCATCGCTTACTTTAGTAGAGAGATAGAAATAATTATCCAACATTACTTTAGTCGAGAGATAGAAATAATTATCCAACATTACTTTAGTAGAGAGATAGAAATAATTATCCAACATTACTTTAGTAGAGAGATAGAAATAATTATCCAACATTACTTTAGTAGAGAGATAGAAATAATTATCCAACATTACTTAAGTAGAGAGATAGAAATAATTACCCAACATTACTTTAGTAGAGAGATAGAAATAATTACCCAACATTACTTTAGTAGAGAGATAGAAATAATTACCCAACATTACTTTAGTAGAGAGATAGAAATAATTATCCAACATTACTTTAGTAGAGAGATAGAAATAATTACCCAACATTACTTTAGTAGAGAGATAGAAATAATTACCCAACATTACTTTAGTAGAGAGATAGAAATAATTATCCAACATTACTTTAGTAGAGAGATAGAAATAATTATCCAACATTACTTTAGTAGAGAGATAGAAATAATTATCCAACATTACTTTAGTAGAGAGATAGAAATAATTATCCAACATTACTTTAGTAGAGAGATAGAAATAATTATCCAACATTACTTTAGTAGAGAGATAGAAATAATTATCCAACATTACTTTAGTAGAGAGATAGAAATAATTATCCAACATTACTATAGTAGAGAGATAGAAATAATTATCCATCGCTTACTTTAGTAGAGAGATAGAAATAATTATCCAACATTACTTTAGTAGAGAGATAGAAATAATTATCCAACATTACTTTAGTAGAGAGATAGAAATAATTATCCAACATTACTTTAGTAGAGAGATAGAAATAATTATCCAACATTACTTTAGTAGAGAGATAGAAATAATTATCCAACATTACTTTAGTAGAGAGATAGAAATAATTATCCAACATTACTTTAGTAGAGAGATAGAAATAATTATCCAACATTACTTTAGTAGAGAGATAGAAATAATTATCCAACATTACTTTAGTAGAGAGATAGAAATAATTATCCAACATTACTTTAGTAGAGAGATAGAAATAATTATCCAACATTACTTTAGTAGAGAGATAGAAATAATTATCCAACATTACTTTAGTAGAGAGATAGAAATAATTATCCAACATTACTTTAGTAGAGAGATAGAAATAATTATCCAACATTACTTTAGTAGAGAGATAGAAATAATTATCCAACATTACTTTAGTAGAGAGATAGAAATAATTATCCAACATTACTTTAGTCGAGAGATAGAAATAATTATCCAACATTACTTTAGTAGAGAGATAGAAATAATTATCCAACATTACTTTAGTAGAGAGATAGAAATAATTATCCATCGCTTACTTTAGTAGAGAGATAGAAATAATTATCCAACATTACTTTAGTAGAGAGATAGAAATAATTATCCAACATTACTTTAGTAGAGAGATAGAAATAATTATCCAACATTACTTTAGTAGAGAGATAGAAATAATTATCCAACATTACTTTAGTAGAGAGATAGAAATAATTATCCAACATTACTTTAGTAGAGAGATAGAAATAATTATCCAACATTACTTTAGTAGAGAGATAGAAATAATTATCCAACATTACTTTAGTAGAGAGATAGAAATAATTATCCAACATTACTTTAGTAGAGAGATAGAAATAATTATCCAACATTACTTTAGTAGAGAGATAGAAATAATTATCCAACATTACTTTAGTAGAGAGATAGAAATAATTATCCAACATTACTTTAGTAGAGAGATAGAAATAATTATCCAACATTACTTTAGTAGAGAGATAGAAATAATTATCCAACATTACTTTAGTAGAGAGATAGAAATAATTATCCAACATTACTTTAGTAGAGAGATAGAAATAATTATCCAACATTACTTTAGTAGAGAGATAGAAATAATTATCCATCGCTTACTTTAGTAGAGAGATAGAAATAATTATCCAACATTACTTTAGTAGAGAGATAGAAATAATTATCCAACATTACTTTAGTAGAGAGATAGAAATAATTACCCAACATTACTTTAGTAGAGAGATAGAAATAATTATCCAACATTACTTTAGTAGAGAGATAGAAATAATTATCCAACATTACTTTAGTAGAGAGATAGAAATAATTATCCAACATTACTTTAGTAGAGAGATAGAAATAATTATCCAACATTACTTTAGTAGAGAGATAGAAATAATTATCCAACATTACTTTAGTAGAGAGATAGAAATAATTACCCAACATTACTTTAGTAGAGAGATAGAAATAATTATCCAACATTACTTTAGTAGAGAGATAGAAATAATTATCCAACATTACTTTAGTAGAGAGATAGAAATAATTATCCAACATTACTTTAGTAGAGAGATAGAAATAATTATCCAACATTACTTTAGTAGAGAGATAGAAATAATTATCCAACATTACTTTAGTAGAGAGATAGAAATAATTACCCAACATTACTTTAGTAGAGAGATAGAAATAATTACCCAACATTACTTTAGTAGAGAGATAGAAATAATTACCCAACATTACTTTAGTAGAGAGATAGAAATAATTACCCAACATTACTTTAGTAGAGAGATAGAAATAATTATCCAACATTACTTTAGTAGAGAGATAGAAATAATTACCCAACATTACTTTAGTAGAGAGATAGAAATAATTACGCAACATTACTTTAGTAGAGAGATAGAAATAATTATCCAACATTACTTTAGTAGAGAGATAGAAATAATTATCCAACATTACTTTAGTAGAGAGATAGAAATAATTATCCAACATTACTTTAGTAGAGAGATAGAAATAATTATCCAACATTACTTTAGTAGAGAGATAGAAATAATTATCCAACATTACTTTAGTAGAGAGATAGAAATAATTATCCAACATTACTTTAGTAGAGAGATAGAAATAATTATCCAACATTACTTTAGTAGAGAGATAGAAATAATTATCCATCGCTTACTTTAGTAGAGAGATAGAAATAATTATCCAACATTACTTTAGTAGAGAGATAGAAATAATTATCCAACATTACTTTAGTAGAGAGATAGAAATAATTATCCAACATTACTTTAGTAGAGAGATAGAAATAATTATCCAACATTACTTTAGTAGAGAGATAGAAATAATTATCCAACATTACTTTAGTAGAGAGATAGAAATAATTATCCAACATTACTTTAGTAGAGAGATAGAAATAATTATCCAACATTACTTTAGTAGAGAGATAGAAATAATTATCCAACATTACTTTAGTAGAGAGATAGAAATAATTATCCAACATTACTTTAGTAGAGAGATAGAAATAATTATCCAACATTACTTTAGTAGAGAGATAGAAATAATTATCCAACATTACTTTAGTAGAGAGATAGAAATAATTATCCAACATTACTTTAGTAGAGAGATAGAAATAATTATCCAACATTACTTTAGTAGAGAGATAGAAATAATTATCCAACATTACTTTAGTAGAGAGATAGAAATAATTATCCATCGCTTACTTTAGTAGAGAGATAGAAATAATTATCCAACATTACTTTAGTAGAGAGATAGAAATAATTATCCAACATTACTTTAGTAGAGAGATAGAAATAATTATCCAACATTACTTTAGTAGAGAGATAGAAATAATTATCCAACATTACTTTAGTAGAGAGATAGAAATAATTATCCAACATTACTTTAGTAGAGAGATAGAAATAATTATCCAACATTACTTTAGTAGAGAGATAGAAATAATTATCCAACATTACTTTAGTAGAGAGATAGAAATAATTATCCAACATTACTTTAGTAGAGAGATAGAAATAATTATCCAACATTACTTTAGTAGAGAGATAGAAATAATTATCCAACATTACTTTAGTAGAGAGATAGAAATAATTATCCAACATTACTTTAGTAGAGAGATAGAAATAATTATCCATCGCTTACTTTAGTAGAGAGATAGAAATAATTATCCAACATTACTTTAGTAGAGAGATAGAAATAATTATCCAACATTACTTTAGTAGAGAGATAGAAATAATTACCCAACATTACTTTAGTAGAGAGATAGAAATAATTATCCAACATTACTTTAGTAGAGAGATAGAAATAATTATCCAACATTACTTTAGTAGAGAGATAGAAATAATTATCCAACATTACTTTAGTAGAGAGATAGAAATAATTATCCAACATTACTTTAGTAGAGAGATAGAAATAATTATCCAACATTACTTTAGTAGAGAGATAGAAATTATTATCCAACATTACTTTAGTAGAGAGATAGAAATAATTACCCAACATTACTTTAGTAGAGAGATAGAAATAATTATCCAACATTACTTTAGTAGAGAGATAGAAATAATTATCCAACATTACTTTAGTAGAGAGATAGAAATAATTATCCAACATTACTTTAGTAGAGAGATAGAAATAATTATCCAACATTACTTTAGTAGAGAGATAGAAATAATTATCCAACATTACTTTAGTAGAGAGATAGAAATAATTACCCAACATTACTTTAGTAGAGAGATAGAAATAATTACCCAACATTACTTTAGTAGAGAGATAGAAATAATTACCCAACATTACTTTAGTAGAGAGATAGAAATAATTACCCAACATTACTTTAGTAGAGAGATAGAAATAATTATCCAACATTACTTTAGTAGAGAGATAGAAATAATTACCCAACATTACTTTAGTAGAGAGATAGAAATAATTACCCAACATTACTTTAGTAGAGAGATAGAAATAATTATCCAACATTACTTTAGTAGAGAGATAGAAATAATTATCCAACATTACTTTAGTAGAGAGATAGAAATAATTATCCAACATTACTTTAGTAGAGAGATAGAAATAATTATCCAACATTACTTTAGTAGAGAGATAGAAATAATTATCCAACATTACTTTAGTAGAGAGATAGAAATAATTATCCAACATTACTTTAGTAGAGAGATAGAAATAATTATCCAACATTACTTTAGTAGAGAGATAGAAATAATTATCCATCGCTTACTTTAGTAGAGAGATAGAAATAATTATCCAACATTACTTTAGTAGAGAGATAGAAATAATTATCCAACATTACTTTAGTAGAGAGATAGAAATAATTATCCAACTTTACTTTAGTAGAGAGATAGAAATAATTATCCAACATTACTTTAGTAGAGAGATAGAAATAATTATCCAACATTACTTTAGTAGAGAGATAGAAATAATTATCCAACATTACTTTAGTAGAGAGATAGAAATAATTATCCATCGCTTACTTTAGTAGAGAGATAGAAATAATTATCCAACATTACTTTAGTAGAGAGATAGAAATAATTATCCAACATTACTTTAGTAGAGAGATAGAAATAATTATCCAACATTACTTTAGTAGAGAGATAGAAATAATTATCCAACATTACTTTAGTAGAGAGATAGAAATAATTATCCAACATTACTTTAGTAGAGAGATAGAAATAATTATCCAACATTACTTTAGTAGAGAGATAGAAATAATTATCCAACATTACTTTAGTAGAGAGATAGAAATAATTATCCAACATTACTTTAGTAGAGAGATAGAAATAATTATCCAACATTACTTTAGTAGAGAGATAGAAATAATTATCCAACATTACTTTAGTAGAGAGATAGAAATAATTATCCAACATTACTTTAGTAGAGAGATAAAAATAATTATCCAACATTACTTTAGTAGAGAGATAGAAAGAATTACCCAACATTACTTTAGTAGAGAGATAGAAATAATTACCCAACATTACTTTAGTAGAGAGATAGAAATAATTATCCAACATTACTTTAGTAGAGAGATAGAAATAATTATCCAACATTACTTTAGTAGAGAGATAGAAATAATTATCCAACATTACTTTAGTAGAGAGATAGAAATAATTACCCAACATTACTTTAGTAGAGAGATAGAAATAATTATCCAACATTACTTTAGTAGAGAGATAGAAATAATTATCCAACATTACTTTAGTAGAGAGATAGAAATAATTACCCAACATTACTTTAGTAGAGAGATAGAAATAATTATCCAACATTACTTTAGTAGAGAGATAGAAATAATTATCCAACATTACTTTAGTAGAGAGATAGAAATAATTATCCAACATTACTTTAGTAGAGAGATAGAAATAATTATCCAACATTACTTTAGTAGAGAGATAGAAATAATTATCCAACATTACTTTAGTAGAGAGATAGAAATAATTATCCAACATTACTTTAGTAGAGAGATAGAAATAATTATCCAACATTACTTTAGTAGAGAGATAGAAATAATTATCCAACATTACTTTAGTAGAGAGATAGAAATAATTATCCAACATTACTTTAGTAGAGAGATAGAAATAATTATCCAACATTACTTTAGTAGAGAGATAGAAATAATTATCCAACATTACTTTAGTAGAGAGATAGAAATAATTATCCAACATTACTTTAGTAGAGAGATAGAAATAATTATCCAACATTACTTTAGTAGAGAGATAGAAATAATTATCCAACATTACTTTAGTAGAGAGATAGAAATAATTATCCAACATTACTTTAGTAGAGAGATAGAAATAATTATCCAACATTACTTTAGTAGAGAGATAGAAATAATTATCCAACATTACTTTAGTAGAGAGATAGAAATAATTATCCAACATTACTTTAGTAGAGAGATAGAAATAATTATCCTACATTACTTTAGTAGAGAGATAGAAATAATTATCCAACATTACTTTAGTAGAGAGATAGAAATAATTATCCAACATTACTTTAGTAGAGAGATAGAAATAATTACCCAACATTACTTTAGTAGAGAGATAGAAATAATTACCCAACATTACTTTAGTAGAGAGATAGAAATAATTATCCAACATTACTTTAGTAGAGAGATAGAAATAATTATCCAACATTACTTTAGTAGAGAGATAGAAATAATTATCCAACATTACTTTAGTAGAGAGATAGAAATAATTATCCATCGCTTACTTTAGTAGAGAGATAGAAATAATTATCCAACATTACTTTAGTAGAGAGATAGAAATAATTATCCAACATTACTTTAGTAGAGAGATAGAAATAATTACCCAACATTACTTTAGTAGAGAGATAGAAATAATTACCCAACATTACTTTAGTAGAGAGATAGAAATAATTACCCAACATTACTTTAGTAGAGAGATAGAAATAATTATCCAACATTACTTTAGTAGAGAGATAGAAATAATTACCCAACATTACTTTAGTAGAGAGATAGAAATAATTACCCAACATTACTTTAGTAGAGAGATAGAAATAATTATCCAACATTACTTTAGTAGAGAGATAGAAATAATTATCCAACATTACTTTAGTAGAGAGATAGAAATAATTATCCAACATTACTTTAGTAGAGAGATAGAAATAATTATCCAACATTACTTTAGTAGAGAGATAGAAATAATTATCCAACATTACTTTAGTAGAGAGATAGAAATAATTATCCAACATTACTTTAGTAGAGAGATAGAAATAATTATCCATCGCTTACTTTAGTAGAGAGATAGAAATAATTATCCAACATTACTTTAGTAGAGAGATAGAAATAATTATCCAACATTACTTTAGTAGAGAGATAGAAATAATTACCCAACATTACTTTAGTAGAGAGATAGAAATAATTATCCAACATTACTTTAGTAGAGAGATAGAAATAATTATCCAACATTACTTTAGTAGAGAGATAGAAATAATTATCCAACATTACTTTAGTAGAGAGATAGAAATAATTATCCAACATTACTTTAGTAGAGAGATAGAAATAATTATCCAACATTACTTTAGTAGAGAGATAGAAATAATTATCCAACATTACTTTAGTAGAGAGATAGAAATAATTACCCAACATTACTTTAGTAGAGAGATAGAAATAATTATCCAACATTACTTTAGTAGAGAGATAGAAATAATTATCCAACATTACTTTAGTAGAGAGATAGAAATAATTATCCAACATTACTTTAGTAGAGAGATAGAAATAATTATCCAACATTACTTTAGTAGAGAGATAGAAATAATTATCCAACATTACTTTAGTAGAGAGATAGAAATAATTACCCAACATTACTTTAGTAGAGAGATAGAAATAATTACCCAACATTACTTTAGTAGAGAGATAGAAATAATTACCCAACATTACTTTAGTAGAGAGATAGAAATAATTACCCAACATTACTTTAGTAGAGAGATAGAAATAATTATCCAACATTACTTTAGTAGAGAGATAGAAATAATTACCCAACATTACTTTAGTAGAGAGATAGAAATAATTACCCAACATTACTTTAGTAGAGAGATAGAAATAATTATCCAACATTACTTTAGTAGAGAGATAGAAATAATTATCCAACATTACTTTAGTAGAGAGATAGAAATAATTATCCAACATTACTTTAGTAGAGAGATAGAAATAATTATCCAACATTACTTTAGTAGAGAGATAGAAATAATTATCCAACATTACTTTAGTAGAGAGATAGAAATAATTATCCAACATTACTTTAGTAGAGAGATAGAAATAATTATCCAACATTACTTTAGTAGAGAGATAGAAATAATTATCCATCGCTTACTTTAGTAGAGAGATAGAAATAATTATCCAACATTACTTTAGTAGAGAGATAGAAATAATTATCCAACATTACTTTAGTAGAGAGATAGAAATAATTATCCAACATTACTTTAGTAGAGAGATAGAAATAATTATCCAACATTACTTTAGTAGAGAGATAGAAATAATTATCCAACATTACTTTAGTAGAGAGATAGAAATAATTATCCAACATTACTTTAGTAGAGAGATGGAAATAATTATCCAACATTACTTTAGTAGAGAGATAGAAATAATTATCCAACATTACTTTAGTAGAGAGATAGAAATAATTATCCAACATTACTTTAGTAGAGAGATAGAAATAATTATCCAACATTACTTTAGTAGAGAGATAGAAATAATTATCCAACATTACTTTAGTAGAGAGATAGAAATAATTATCCAACATTACTTTAGTAGAGAGATAGAAATAATTATCCAACATTACTTTAGTAGAGAGATAGAAATAATTATCCAACATTACTTTAGTAGAGAGATAGAAATAATTATCCATCGCTTACTTTAGTAGAGAGATAGAAATAATTATCCAACATTACTTTAGTAGAGAGATAGAAATAATTATCCAACATTACTTTAGTAGAGAGATAGAAATAATTATCCAACATTACTTTAGTAGAGAGATAGAAATAATTATCCAACATTACTTTAGTAGAGAGATAGAAATAATTATCCAACATTACTTTAGTAGAGAGATAGAAATAATTATCCAACATTACTTTAGTAGAGAGATAGAAATAATTATCCAACATTACTTTAGTAGAGAGATAGAAATAATTATCCAACATTACTTTAGTAGAGAGATAGAAATAATTATCCAACATTACTTTAGTAGAGAGATAGAAATAATTATCCAACATTACTTTAGTAGAGAGATAGAAATAATTATCCAACATTACTTTAGTAGAGAGATAGAAATAATTATCCAACATTACTTTAGTAGAGAGATAGAAATAATTATCCATCGCTTACTTTAGTAGAGAGATAGAAATAATTATCCAACATTACTTTAGTAGAGAGATAGAAATAATTATCCAACATTACTTTAGTAGAGAGATAGAAATAATTACCCAACATTACTTTAGTAGAGAGATAGAAATAATTATCCAACATTACTTTAGTAGAGAGATAGAAATAATTATCCAACATTACTTTAGTAGAGAGATAGAAATAATTATCCAACATTACTTTAGTAGAGAGATAGAAATAATTATCCAACATTACTTTAGTAGAGAGATAGAAATAATTATCCAACATTACTTTAGTAGAGAGATAGAAATAATTATCCAACATTACTTTAGTAGAGAGATAGAAATAATTACCCAACATTACTTTAGTAGAGAGATAGAAATAATTATCCAACATTACTTTAGTAGAGAGATAGAAATAATTATCCAACATTACTTTAGTAGAGAGATAGAAATAATTATCCAACATTACTTTAGTAGAGAGATAGAAATAATTATCCAACATTACTTTAGTAGAGAGATAGAAATAATTATCCAACATTACTTTAGTAGAGAGATAGAAATAATTACCCAACATTACTTTAGTAGAGAGATAGAAATAATTACCCAACATTACTTTAGTAGAGAGATAGAAATAATTATCCAACATTACTTTAGTAGAGAGATAGAAATAATTACCCAACATTACTTTAGTAGAGAGATAGAAATAATTACCCAACATTACTTTAGTAGAGAGATAGAAATAATTATCCAACATTACTTTAGTAGAGAGATAGAAATAATTATCCAACATTACTTTAGTAGAGAGATAGAAATAATTATCCAACATTACTTTAGTAGAGAGATAGAAATAATTATCCAACATTACTTTAGTAGAGAGATAGAAATAATTATCCAACATTACTTTAGTAGAGAGATAGAAATAATTATCCAACATTACTTTAGTAGAGAGATAGAAATAATTATCCATCGCTTACTTTAGTAGAGAGATAGAAATAATTATCCAACATTACTTTAGTAGAGAGATAGAAATAATTATCCAACATTACTTTAGTAGAGAGATAGAAATAATTATCCAACATTACTTTAGTAGAGAGATAGAAATAATTATCCAACATTACTTTAGTAGAGAGATAGAAATAATTATCCAACATTACTTTAGTAGAGAGATAGAAATAATTATCCAACATTACTTTAGTAGAGAGATAGAAATAATTATCCAACATTACTTTAGTAGAGAGATAGAAATAATTATCCAACATTACTTTAGTAGAGAGATAGAAATAATTATCCAACATTACTTTAGTAGAGAGATAGAAATAATTATCCAACATTACTTTAGTAGAGAGATAGAAATAATTATCCAACATTACTTTAGTAGAGAGATAGAAATAATTATCCAACATTACTTTAGTAGAGAGATAGAAATAATTATCCAACATTACTTTAGTAGAGAGATAGAAATAATTATCCAACATTACTTTAGTAGAGAGATAGAAATAATTATCCAACATTACTTTAGTAGAGAGATAGAAATAATTATCCATCGCTTACTTTAGTAGAGAGATAGAAATAATTATCCAACATTACTTTAGTAGAGAGATAGAAATAATTATCCAACATTACTTTAGTAGAGAGATAGAAATAATTACCCAACATTACTTTAGTAGAGAGATAGAAATAATTATCCAACATTACTTTAGTAGAGAGATAGAAATAATTATCCAACATTACTTTAGTAGAGAGATAGAAATAATTATCCAACATTACTTTAGTAGAGAGATAGAAATAATTATCCAACATTACTTTAGTAGAGAGATAGAAATAATTATCCAACATTACTTTAGTAGAGAGATAGAAATAATTATCCAACATTACTTTAGTAGAGAGATAGAAATAATTACCCAACATTACTTTAGTAGAGAGATAGAAATAATTATCCAACATTACTTTAGTAGAGAGATAGAAATAATTATCCAACATTACTTTAGTAGAGAGATAGAAATAATTATCCAACATTACTTTAGTAGAGAGATAGAAATAATTATCCAACATTACTTTAGTAGAGAGATAGAAATAATTATCCAACATTACTTTAGTAGAGAGATAGAAATAATTACCCAACATTACTTTAGTAGAGAGATAGAAATAATTACCCAACATTACTTTAGTAGAGAGATAGAAATAATTACCCAACATTACTTTAGTAGAGAGATAGAAATAATTACCCAACATTACTTTAGTAGAGAGATAGAAATAATTATCCAACATTACTTTAGTAGAGAGATAGAAATAATTACCCAACATTACTTTAGTAGAGAGATAGAAATAATTACCCAACATTACTTTAGTAGAGAGATAGAAATAATTATCCAACATTACTTTAGTAGAGAGATAGAAATAATTATCCAACATTACTTTAGTAGAGAGATAGAAATAATTATCCAACATTACTTTAGTAGAGAGATAGAAATAATTATCCAACATTACTTTAGTAGAGAGATAGAAATAATTATCCAACATTACTTTAGTAGAGAGATAGAAATAATTATCCAACATTACTTTAGTAGAGAGATAGAAATAATTATCCAACATTACTTTAGTAGAGAGATAGAAATAATTATCCATCGCTTACTTTAGTAGAGAGATAGAAATAATTATCCAACATTACTTTAGTAGAGAGATAGAAATAATTATCCAACATTACTTTAGTAGAGAGATAGAAATAATTATCCAACATTACTTTAGTAGAGAGATAGAAATAATTATCCAACATTACTTTAGTAGAGAGATAGAAATAATTATCCAACATTACTTTAGTAGAGAGATAGAAATAATTATCCAACATTACTTTAGTAGAGAGATAGAAATAATTATCCAACATTACTTTAGTAGAGAGATAGAAATAATTATCCAACATTACTTTAGTAGAGAGATAGAAATAATTATCCAACATTACTTTAGTAGAGAGATAGAAATAATTATCCAACATTACTTTAGTAGAGAGATAGAAATAATTATCCAACATTACTTTAGTAGAGAGATAGAAATAATTATCCAACATTACTTTAGTAGAGAGATAGAAATAATTATCCAACATTACTTTAGTAGAGAGATAGAAATAATTATCCAACATTACTTTAGTAGAGAGATAGAAATAATTATCCATCGCTTACTTTAGTAGAGAGATAGAAATAATTATCCAACATTACTTTAGTAGAGAGATAGAAATAATTATCCAACATTACTTTAGTAGAGAGATAGAAATAATTATCCAACATTACTTTAGTAGAGAGATAGAAATAATTATCCAACATTACTTTAGTAGAGAGATAGAAATAATTATCCAACATTACTTTAGTAGAGAGATAGAAATAATTATCCAACATTACTTTAGTAGAGAGATAGAAATAATTATCCAACATTACTTTAGTAGAGAGATAGAAATAATTATCCAACATTACTTTAGTAGAGAGATAGAAATAATTATCCAACATTACTTTAGTAGAGAGATAGAAATAATTATCCAACATTACTTTAGTAGAGAGATAGAAATAATTATCCAACATTACTTTAGTAGAGAGATAGAAATAATTATCCAACATTACTTTAGTAGAGAGATAGAAATAATTATCCATCGCTTACTTTAGTAGAGAGATAGAAATAATTATCCAACATTACTTTAGTAGAGAGATAGAAATAATTATCCAACATTACTTTAGTAGAGAGATAGAAATAATTACCCAACATTACTTTAGTAGAGAGATAGAAATAATTATCCAACATTACTTTAGTAGAGAGATAGAAATAATTATCCAACATTACTTTAGTAGAGAGATAGAAATAATTATCCAACATTACTTTAGTAGAGAGATAGAAATAATTATCCAACATTACTTTAGTAGAGAGATAGAAATAATTATCCAACATTACTTTAGTAGAGAGATAGAAATAATTATCCAACATTACTTTAGTAGAGAGATAGAAATAATTACCCAACATTACTTTAGTAGAGAGATAGAAATAATTATCCAACATTACTTTAGTAGAGAGATAGAAATAATTATCCAACATTACTTTAGTAGAGAGATAGAAATAATTATCCAACATTACTTTAGTAGAGAGATAGAAATAATTATCCAACATTACTTTAGTAGAGAGATAGAAATAATTATCCAACATTACTTTAGTAGAGAGATAGAAATAATTACCCAACATTACTTTAGTAGAGAGATAGAAATAATTACCCAACATTACTTTAGTAGAGAGATAGAAATAATTACCCAACATTACTTTAGTAGAGAGATAGAAATAATTACCCAACATTACTTTAGTAGAGAGATAGAAATAATTATCCAACATTACTTTAGTAGAGAGATAGAAATAATTACCCAACATTACTTTAGTAGAGAGATAGAAATAATTACCCAACATTACTTTAGTAGAGAGATAGAAATAATTATCCAACATTACTTTAGTAGAGAGATAGAAATAATTATCCAACATTACTTTAGTAGAGAGATAGAAATAATTATCCAACATTACTTTAGTAGAGAGATAGAAATAATTATCCAACATTACTTTAGTAGAGAGATAGAAATAATTATCCAACATTACTTTAGTAGAGAGATAGAAATAATTATCCAACATTACTTTAGTAGAGAGATAGAAATAATTATCCAACATTACTTTAGTAGAGAGATAGAAATAATTATCCAACATTACTTTAGTAGAGAGATAGAAATAATTATCCAACATTACTTTAGTAGAGAGATAGAAATAATTATCCAACATTACTTTAGTAGAGAGATAGAAATAATTATCCAACATTACTTTAGTAGAGAGATAGAAATAATTATCCAACATTACTTTAGTAGAGAGATAGAAATAATTATCCAACATTACTTTAGTAGAGAGATAGAAATAATTATCCAACATTACTTTAGTAGAGAGATAGAAATAATTATCCATCGCTTACTTTAGTAGAGAGATAGAAATAATTATCCAACATTACTTTAGTAGAGAGATAGAAATAATTATCCAACATTACTTTAGTAGAGAGATAGAAATAATTATCCAACATTACTTTAGTAGAGAGATAGAAATAATTATCCAACATTACTTTAGTAGAGAGATAGAAATAATTATCCAACATTACTTTAGTAGAGAGATAGAAATAATTATCCAACATTACTTTAGTAGAGAGATAGAAATAATTATCCAACATTACTTTAGTAGAGAGATAGAAATAATTATCCAACATTACTTTAGTAGAGAGATAGAAATAATTATCCAACATTACTTTAGTAGAGAGATAGAAATAATTATCCAACATTACTTTAGTAGAGAGATAGAAATAATTATCCAACATTACTTTAGTAGAGAGATAGAAATAATTATCCAACATTACTTTAGTAGAGAGATAGAAATAATTATCCATCGCTTACTTTAGTAGAGAGATAGAAATAATTATCCAACATTACTTTAGTAGAGAGATAGAAATAATTATCCAACATTACTTTAGTAGAGAGATAGAAATAATTACCCAACATTACTTTAGTAGAGAGATAGAAATAATTATCCAACATTACTTTAGTAGAGAGATAGAAATAATTATCCAACATTACTTTAGTAGAGAGATAGAAATAATTATCCAACATTACTTTAGTAGAGAGATAGAAATAATTATCCAACATTACTTTAGTAGAGAGATAGAAATAATTATCCAACATTACTTTAGTAGAGAGATAGAAATAATTATCCAACATTACTTTAGTAGAGAGATAGAAATAATTACCCAACATTACTTTAGTAGAGAGATAGAAATAATTATCCAACATTACTTTAGTAGAGAGATAGAAATAATTATCCAACATTACTTTAGTAGAGAGATAGAAATAATTATCCAACATTACTTTAGTAGAGAGATAGAAATAATTATCCAACATTACTTTAGTAGAGAGATAGAAATAATTATCCAACATTACTTTAGTAGAGAGATAGAAATAATTACCCAACATTACTTTAGTAGAGAGATAGAAATAATTACCCAACATTACTTTAGTAGAGAGATAGAAATAATTACCCAACATTACTTTAGTAGAGAGATAGAAATAATTACCCAACATTACTTTAGTAGAGAGATAGAAATAATTATCCAACATTACTTTAGTAGAGAGATAGAAATAATTACCCAACATTACTTTAGTAGAGAGATAGAAATAATTACCCAACATTACTTTAGTAGAGAGATAGAAATAATTATCCAACATTACTTTAGTAGAGAGATAGAAATAATTATCCAACATTACTTTAGTAGAGAGATAGAAATAATTATCCAACATTACTTTAGTAGAGAGATAGAAATAATTATCCAACATTACTTTAGTAGAGAGATAGAAATAATTATCCAACATTACTTTAGTAGAGAGATAGAAATAATTATCCAACATTACTTTAGTAGAGAGATAGAAATAATTATCCAACATTACTTTAGTAGAGAGATAGAAATAATTATCCATCGCTTACTTTAGTAGAGAGATAGAAATAATTATCCAACATTACTTTAGTAGAGAGATAGAAATAATTATCCAACATTACTTTAGTAGAGAGATAGAAATAATTATCCAACATTACTTTAGTAGAGAGATAGAAATAATTATCCAACATTACTTTAGTAGAGAGATAGAAATAATTATCCAACATTACTTTAGTAGAGAGATAGAAATAATTATCCAACATTACTTTAGTAGAGAGATAGAAATAATTATCCATCGCTTACTTTAGTAGAGAGATAGAAATAATTATCCAACATTACTTTAGTAGAGAGATAGAAATAATTATCCAACATTACTTTAGTAGAGAGATAGAAATAATTATCCAACATTACTTTAGTAGAGAGATAGAAATAATTATCCAACATTACTTTAGTAGAGAGATAGAAATAATTATCCAACATTACTTTAGTAGAGAGATAGAAATAATTATCCAACATTACTTTAGTAGAGAGATAGAAATAATTATCCAACATTACTTTAGTAGAGAGATAGAAATAATTATCCAACATTACTTTAGTAGAGAGATAGAAATAATTATCCAACATTACTTTAGTAGAGAGATAGAAATAATTATCCAACATTACTTTAGTAGAGAGATAAAAATAATTATCCAACATTACTTTAGTAGAGAGATAGAAATAATTACCCAACATTACTTTAGTAGAGAGATAGAAATAATTACCCAACATTACTTTAGTAGAGAGATAGAAATAATTATCCAACATTACTTTAGTAGAGAGATAGAAATAATTATCCAACATTACTTTAGTAGAGAGATAGAAATAATTATCCAACATTACTTTAGTAGAGAGATAGAAATAATTACCCAACATTACTTTAGTAGAGAGATAGAAATA
Source organism: Euprymna scolopes (assembly GCF_053919585.1). NCBI lineage: Eukaryota > Metazoa > Mollusca > Cephalopoda > Sepiida > Sepiolidae > Euprymna > Euprymna scolopes. The sequence goes on along the minus strand of NC_136526.1, from coordinate 20,992,482 downwards.
ATTATCCAACATTACTTTAGTAGAGAGATAGAAATAATTATCCAACATTACTTTAGTAGAGAGATAGAAATAATTACCCAACATTACTTTAGTAGAGAGATAGAAATAATTATCCAACATTACTTTAGTAGAGAGATAGAAATAATTATCCAACATTACTTTAGTAGAGAGATAGAAATAATTATCCAACATTACTTTAGTAGAGAGATAGAAATAATTATCCAACATTACTTTAGTAGAGAGATAGAAATAATTATCCATCGCTTACTTTAGTAGAGAGATAGAAATAATTATCCAACATTACTTTAGTAGAGAGATAGAAATAATTATCCAACATTACTTTAGTAGAGAGATAGAAATAATTATCCAACATTACTTTAGTAGAGAGATAGAAATAATTATCCAACATTACTTTAGTAGAGAGATAGAAATAATTATCCAACATTACTTTAGTAGAGAGATAGAAATAATTATCCAACATTACTTTAGTAGAGAGATAGAAATAATTATCCAACATTACTTTAGTAGAGAGATAGAAATAATTATCCAACATTACTTTAGTAGAGAGATAGAAATAATTATCCAACATTACTTTAGTAGAGAGATAGAAATAATTATCCAACATTACTTTAGTAGAGAGATAGAAATAATTATCCAACATTACTTTAGTAGAGAGATAAAAATAATTATCCAACATTACTTTAGTAGAGAGATAGAAATAATTATCCAACATTACTTTAGTAGAGAGATAGAAATAATTATCCAACATTACTTTAGTAGAGAGATAGAAATAATTATCCAACATTACTTTAGTAGAGAGATAGAAATAATTACCCAACATTACTTTAGTAGAGAGATATAAATAATTACCCAACATTACTTTAGTAGAGAGATAGAAATAATTATCCAACATTACTTTAGTAGAGAGATAGAAATAATCATCCAACATTACTTTAGTAGAGAGATAGAAATAATTATCCAACATTACTTTAGTCGAGAGATAGAAATAATTACCCAACATTACTTTAGTAGAGAGATAGAAATAATTATCCAACATTACTTTAGTAGAGAGATAGAAATAATTATCCAACATTACTTTAGTAGAGAGATAGAAATAATTACCCAACATTACTTTAGTAGAGAGATAGAAATAATTATCCAACATTACTTTAGTAGAGAGATAGAAATAATTATCCAACATTACTTTAGTAGAGAGATAGAAATAATTATCCAACATTACTTTAGTAGAGAGATAGAAAAAATTATCCAACATTACTTTAGTAGAGAGATAGAAATAATTACCCAACATTACTTTAGTAGAGAGATAGAAATAATTACCCAACATTACTTTAGTAGAGAGATAGAAATAATTATCCAACATTACTTTAGTAGAGAGATAGAAATAATTATCCAACATTACTTTAGTAGAGAGATAGAAATAATTATCCAACATTACTTTAGTAGAGAGATAGAAATAATTATCCAACATTACTTTAGTAGAGAGATAGAAATAATTATCCATCGCTTACTTTAGTAGAGAGATAGAAATAATTATCCAACATTACTTTAGTAGAGAGATAGAAATAATTATCCAACATTACTTTAGTAGAGAGATAGAAATAATTACCCAACATTACTTTAGTAGAGAGATAGAAATAATTATCCAACATTACTTTAGTAGAGAGATAGAAATAATTATCCAACATTACTTTAGTAGAGAGATAGAAATAATTATCCAACATTACTTTAGTAGAGAGATAGAAATAATTATCCAACATTACTTTAGTAGAGAGATAGAAATAATTATCCAACATTACTTTAGTAGAGAGATAGAAATAATAATCCAACATTACTTTAGTAGAGAGATAGAAATAATTACCCAACATTACTTTAGTAGAGAGATAGAAATAATTACCCAACATTACTTTAGTAGAGAGATAGAAATAATTATCCAACATTACTTTAGTAGAGAGATAGAAATAATTATCCAACATTACTTTAGTAGAGAGATAGAAATAATTATCCAACATTACTTTAGTAGAGAGATAGAAATAATTATCCAACATTACTTTAGTAGAGAGATAGAAATAATTATCCAACATTACTTTAGTAGAGAGATAGAAAAAATTATCCAACATTACTTTAGTAGAGAGATAGAAATAATTATCCAACATTACTTTAGTAGAGAGATAGAAATAATTATCCATCGCTTACTTTAGTAGAGAGATAGAAATAATTATCCAACATTACTTTAGTAGAGAGATAGATAATTATCCAACATTACTTTAGTAGAGAGATAGAAATAATTATCCAACATTACTTTAGTAGAGAGATAGAAATAATTATCCAACATTACTTTAGTAGAGAGATAGAAATAATTATCCAACATTACTTTAGTAGAGAGATAGAAATAATTATCCAACATTACTTTAGTAGAGAGATAGAAATAATTACCCAACATTACTTTAGTAGAGAGATAGAAATAATTACCCAACATTACTTTAGTAGAGAGATAGAAATAATTACCCAACATTACTTTAGTAGAGAGATAGAAATAATTATCCAACATTACTTTAGTAGAGAGATAGAAATAATTACCCAACATTACTTTAGTAGAGAGATAGAAATAATTACCCAACATTACTTTAGTAGAGAGATAGAAATAATTATCCAACATTACTTTAGTAGAGAGATAGAAATAATTATCCAACATTACTTTAGTAGAGAGATAGAAATAATTATCCAACATTACTTTAGTAGAGAGATAGAAATAATTATCCAACATTACTTTAGTAGAGAGATAGAAATAATTATCCAACATTACTTTAGTAGAGAGATAGAAATAATTATCCAACATTACTTTAGTAGAGAGATAGAAATAATTATCCAACATTACTTTAGTAGAGAGATAGAAATAATTATCCATCGCTTACTTTAGTAGAGAGATAGAAATAATTATCCAACATTACTTTAGTAGAGAGATAGAAAAAATTATCCAACATTACTTTAGTAGAGAGATAGAAATAATTACCCAACATTACTTTAGTAGAGAGATAGAAATAATTATCCAACATTACTTTAGTAGAGAGATAGAAATAATTATCCAACATTACTTTAGTAGAGAGATAGAAATAATTATCCATCGCTTACTTTAGTAGAGAGATAGAAATAATTATCCAACATTACTTTAGTAGAGAGATAGAAATAATTATCCAACATTACTTTAGTAGAGAGATAGAAATAATTACCCAACATTACTTTAGTAGAGAGATAGAAATAATTATCCAACATTACTTTAGTAGAGAGATAGAAATAATTATCCAACATTACTTTAGTAGAGAGATAGAAATAATTATCCAACATTACTTTAGTAGAGAGATAGAAATAATTATCCAACATTACTTTAGTAGAGAGATAGAAATAATTATCCAACATTACTTTAGTAGAGAGATAGAAATAATTATCCAACATTACTTTAGTAGAGAGATAGAAATAATTACCCAACATTACTTTAGTAGAGAGATAGAAATAATTACCCAACATTACTTTAGTAGAGAGATAGAAATAATTATCCAACATTACTTTAGTAGAGAGATAGAAATAATTATCCAACATTACTTTAGTAGAGAGATAGAAATAATTATCCAACATTACTTTAGTAGAG
>NC_136526.1:20793625-20988718 GCF_053919585.1 Euprymna scolopes | reverse complement strand
GAGATAGAAATAATTATCCAACATTACTTTAGTAGAAAGATAGAAATAATTATCCTACATTACTTTAGTAGAGAGATAGAAATAATTATCCATCGCTTACTTTAGTAGAGAGATAGAAATAATTATCCAACATTACTTTAGTAGAGAGATAGAAATAATTATCCAACATTACTTTAGTAGAGAGATAGAAATAATTATCCAACATTACTTTAGTAGAGAGATAGAAATAATTATCCAACATTACTTTAGTAGAGAGATAGAAATAATTATCCAACATTACTTTAGTAGAGAGATAGAAATAATTATCCAACATTACTTTAGTAGAGAGATAGAAATAATTATCCAACATTACTTTAGTAGAGAGATAGAAATAATTATCCCACATTACTTTAGTAGAGAGATAGAAATAATTATCCAACATTACTTTAGTAGAGAGATAGAAATAATTATCCAACATTACTTTAGTAGAGAGATAGAAATAATTATCCATCGCTTACTTTAGTAGAGAGATAGAAATAATTATCCAACATTACTTTAGTAGAGAGATAGAAATAATTACCCAACATTACTTTAGTAGAGAGATAGAAATAATTACCCAACATTACTTTAGTAGAGAGATAGAAATAATTATTCAACATTACTTTAGTAGAGAGATAGAAATAATTATCCAACATTACTTTAGTAGAGAGATAGAAATAATTATCCAACATTACTTTAGTAGAGAGATAGGAATAATTATCCAACATTACTTTAGTAGAGAGATAGAAATAATTATCCAACATTACTTTAGTAGAGAGATAGAAATAATTATCCAACATTACTTTAGTAGAGAGATAGAAATTATTATCCAACATTACTTTAGTAGAGAGATAGAAATAATTATCCAACATTACTTTAGTAGAGAGATAGAAATAATTATCCATCGCTTACTTTAGTAGAGAGATAGAAATAATTATCCAACATTACTTTAGTAGAGAGATAGAAATAATTACCCAACATTACTTTAGTAGAGAGATAGAAATAATTACCCAACATTACTTTAGTAGAGAGATATAAAATAATTTACCAACATTACTTTAGTAGAGAGATAGAAATAATTATCCAACATTACTTTAGTAGAGAGATAGAAATAATTATCCAACATTACTTTAGTAGAGAGATAGAAATAATTTATCCATCGCTTACTTTAGTAGAGAGATAGAAATAATTACCCAACATTACTTTAGTAGAGAGACAGAAATAATTATCCAACATTACTTTAGTAGAGAGATAGAAATAATTATCCAACATTACTTTAGTAGAGAGATAGAAATAATTATCCAACATTACTTTAGTAGAGAGATAGAAATAATTATCCAACATTACTTTAGTAGAGAGATAGAAATAATTATCCAACATTACTTTAGTAGAAAGATAGAAATAATTACCCAACATAACTTTAGTAGAGAGATAGAAATAATTATCCAACATTACTTTAGTAGAAAGATAGAAATAATTATCCAACATTACTTTAGTAGAGAGATAGAAATAATTACCCAACATTACTTTAGTAGAGAGATAGAAATAATTATCCAACATTACTTTAGTAGAGAGATAGAAATAATTATCCAACATTACTTTAGTAGAGAGATAGAAATAATTATCCAACATTACTTTAGTAGAGAGATAGAAATAATTATCCAACATTACTTTAGTAGAGAGATAGAAATAATTATCCAACATTACTTTAGTAGAGAGATAGAAATAATTATCCATCGCTTACTTTAGTAGAGAGATAGAAATAATTATCCAACATTACTTAAGTAGAGAGATAGAAATAATTATCCAACATTACTTTAGTAGAAAGGTAGAAATAATTATCCAACATTACTTTAGTAGAGAGATAGAAATAATTATCCATCGCTTACTTTAGTAGAGAGATAGAAATAATTATCCAACATTACTTTAGTAGAGAGATAGAAATAATTATCCAACATTACTTTAGTAGAAAGATAGAAATAATTATCCAACATTACTTTAGTAGAGAGATAGAAATAATTATCCAACATTACTTTAGTAGAGAGATAGAAATAATTATCCAACATTATTTTAGTAGAGAGATAGAAATAATTATACATCGCTTACTTTAGTAGAGAGATAGAAATAATTATCCAACATTACTTTAGTAGAGAGATAGAAATAATTATCCAACATTACTTTAGTAGAAAGATAGAAATAATTATCCAACATTACTTTAGTAGAGAGATAGAAATAATTATCCATCGCTTACTTTAGTAGAGAGATAGAAATAATTATCCAACATTACTTTAGTAGAGAGATAGAAATAATTATCCAACATTACTTTAGTAGAAAGATAGAAATAATTATCCAACATTACTTTAGTAGAGAGATAGAAATAATTATCCATCGCTTACTTTAGTAGAGAGATAGAAATAATTATCCAACATTACTTTAGTAGAGAGATAGAAATAATTATCCAACATTACTTTAGTAGAAAGATAGAAATAATTATCCAACATTACTTTAGTAGAGAGATAGAAATAATTATCCAACATTACTTTAGTAGAGAGATAGAAATAATTATCCAACATTACTTTAGTAGAGAGATAGAAATAATAATCCATCGCTTACTTTAGTAGAGAGATAGAAATAATTATCCAACATTACTTTAGTAGAGAGATAGAAATAATTATCCAACATTACTTTAGTAGAAAGATAGAAATAATTATCCAACATTACTTTAGTAGAGAGATAGAAATAATTATCCATCGCTTACTTTAGTAGAAAGATAGAAATAATTACCCAACATTACTTTAGTAGAGAGATAGAAATAATTATCCAACATTACTTTAGTAGAGAGATAGAAATAATTATCCAACATTACTTTAGTAGAGAGATAGAAATAATTATCCATCGCTTACTTTAGTAGAGAGATAGAAATAATTATCCAACATTACTTTAGTAGAGAGATAGAAATAATTATCCAACATTACTTTAGTAGAAAGATAGAAATAATTATCCAACATTACTTTAGTAGAGAGATAGAAATAATTATCCATCGCTTACTTTAGTAGAGAGATAGAAATAATTATCCAACATTACTTTAGTAGAGAGATAGAAATAATTATCCAACATTACTTTAGTAGAGAGATAGAAATAATTATCCAACATTACTTTAGTAGAGAGATAGAAATAATTATCCAACATTACTTTAGTAGAGAGATAGAAATAATTATCCAACATTACTTTAGTAGAAAGATAGAAATAATTATCCAACATTACTTTAGTAGAGAGATAGAAATAATTATCCAACATTACTTTAGTAGAGAGATAGAAATAATTATCCAACATTACTTTAGTAGAGAGATAGAAATAATTATCCATCGCTTACTTTAGTAGAGAGATAGAAATAATTATCCAACATTACTTTAGTAGAGAGATAGAAATAATTATCCAACATTACTTTAGTAGAAAGATAGAAATAATTATCCAACATTACTTTAGTAGAGAGATAGAAATAATTATCCATCGCTTACTTTAGTAGAGAGATAGAAATAATTATCCAACATTACTTTAGTAGAGAGATAGAAATAATTGTCCAACATTACTTTAGTAGAAAGATAGAAATAATTATCCAACATTACTTTAGTAGAGAGATAGAAATAATTATCCAACATTACTTTAGTAGAGAGATAGAAATAATTATCCAACATTACTTTAGTAGAGAGATAGAAATAATTATCCAACATTACTTTAGTAGAGAGATAGAAATAATTATCCAACATTACTTTAGTAGAGAGATAGAAATAATTATCCATCGCTTACTTTAGTAGAGAGATAGAAATAATTATCCAACATTACTTTAGTAGAGAGATAGAAATAATTATCCAACATTACTTTAGTAGAAAGATAGAAATAATTATCCAACATTACTTTAGTAGAGAGATAGAAATAATTATCCATCGCTTACTTTAGTAGAGAGATAGAAATAATTATCCAACATTACTTTAGTAGAGAGATAGAAATAATTATCCAACATTACTTTAGTAGAAAGATAGAAATAATTATCCAACATTACTTTAGTAGAGAGATAGAAATAATTATCCAACATTACTTTAGTAGAGAGATAGAAATAATTATCCAACATTACTTTAGTAGAGAGATAGAAATAATTATCCAACATTACTTTAGTAGAGAGATAGAAATAATTATCCAACATTACTTTAGTAGAAAGATAGAAATAATTATCCAACATTACTTTAGTAGAGAGATAGAAATAATTATCCAACATTACTTTAGTAGAGAGATAGAAATAATTATCCAACATTACTTTAGTAGAGAGATAGAAATAATTATCCATCGCTTACTTTAGTAGAGAGATAGAAATAATTATCCAACATTACTTTAGTAGAGAGATAGAAATAATTATCCAACATTACTTTAGTAGAAAGATAGAAATAATTATCCAACATTACTTTAGTAGAGAGATAGAAATAATTATCCATCGCTTACTTTAGTAGAAAGATAGAAATAATTACCCAACATTACTTTAGTAGAGAGATAGAAATAATTATCCAACATTACTTTAGTAGAGAGATAGAAATAATTATCCAACATTACTTTAGTAGAGAGATAGAAATAATTATCCAACATTACTTTAGTAGAAAGATAGAAATAATTATCCAACATTACTTTAGTAGAGAGATAGAAATAATTATCCAACATTACTTTAGTAGAAAGATAGAAATAATTATCCAACATTACTTTAGTAGAGAGATAGAAATAATTATCCATCGCTTACTTTAGTAGAGAGATAGAAATAATTATCCAACATTACTTTAGTAGAGAGATAGAAATAATTATCCAACATTACTTTAGTAGAAAGATAGAAATAATTATCCTACATTACTTTAGTAGAGAGATAGAAATAATTATCCATCGCTTACTTTAGTAGAGAGATAGAAATAATTATCCAACATTACTTTAGTAGAGAGATAGAAATAATTATCCAACATTACTTTAGTAGAAAGATAGAAATAATTATCCAACATTACTTTAGTAGAGAGATAGAAATAATTATCCAACATTACTTTAGTAGAGAGATAGAAATAATTATCCATCGCTTACTTTAGTAGAGAGATAGAAATAATTACCCAACATTACTTTAGTAGAGAGATAGAAATAATTATCCAACATTACTTTAGTAGAGAGATAGAAATAATTATCCAACATTACTTTAGTAGAGAGATAGAAATAATTACCCAACATTACTTTAGTAGAGAGATAGAAATAATTATCCAACATTACTTTAGTAGAGAGATAGAAATAATTATCCAACATTACTTTAGTAGAGAGATAGAAATAATTATCCAACATTACTTTAGTAGAGAGATAGAAATAATAACCCAACATTACTTTAGTAGAGAGATAGAAATAATTATCCAACATTACTTTAGTAGAGAGATAGAAATAATTATCCAACATTACTTTAGTAGAGAGATAGAAATAATTATCCAACATTACTTTAGTAGAGAGATAGAAATAATTACCCAACATTACTTTAGTAGAGAGATAGAAATAATTATCCAACATTACTTTAGTAGAGAGATAGAAATAATTATCCAACATTACTTTAGTAGAGAGATAGAAATAATTATCCATCGCTTACTTTAGTAGAGAGATAGAAATAATTATCCAACATTACTTTAGTAGAGAGATAGAAATAATTATCCAACATTACTTTAGTAGAAAGATAGAAATAATTATCCAACATTACTTTAGTAGAGAGATAGAAATAATTATCCATCGCTTACTTTAGTAGAGAGATAGAAATAATTATCCAACATTACTTTAGTAGAGAGATAGAAATAATTATCCAACATTACTTTAGTAGAAAGATAGAACTAATTATCCAACATTACTTTAGTAGAGAGATAGAAATAATTATCCATCGCTTACTTTAGTAGAGAGATAGAAATAATTATCCAACATTACTTTAGTAGAGAGATAGAAATAATTATCACACATTACTTTAGTAGAAAGATAGAAATAATTATCCAACATTACTTTAGTAGAGAGATAGAAATAATTATCCAACATTACTTTAGTAGAGAGATAGAAATAATTATCCAACATTACTTTAGTAGAGAGATAGAAATAATTATCCATCGCTTACTTTAGTAGAGAGATAGAAATAATTATCCAACATTACTTTAGTAGAGAGATAGAAATAATTATCCAACATTACTTTAGTAGAAAGATAGAAATAATTATCCAACATTACTTTAGTAGAGAGATAGAAATAATTATCCATCGCTTACTTTAGTAGAGAGATAGAAATAATTATCCAACATTACTTTAGTAGAGAGATAGAAATAATTGTCCAACATTACTTTAGTAGAAAGATAGAAATAATTATCCAACATTACTTTAGTAGAGAGATAGAAATAATTATCCAACATTACTTTAGTAGAGAGATAGAAATAATTATCCAACATTACTTTAGTAGAGAGATAGAAATAATTATCCAACATTACTTTAGTAGAGAGATAGAAATAATTATCCAACATTACTTTAGTAGAGAGATAGAAATAATTATCCATCGCTTACTTTAGTAGAGAGATAGAAATAATTATCCAACATTACTTTAGTAGAGAGATAGAAATAATTATCCAACATTACTTTAGTAGAAAGATAGAAATAATTATCCAACATTACTTTAGTAGAGAGATAGAAATAATTATCCATCGCTTACTTTAGTAGAGAGATAGAAATAATTATCCAACATTACTTTAGTAGAGAGATAGAAATAATTATCCAACATTACTTTAGTAGAAAGATAGAAATAATTATCCAACATTACTTTAGTAGAGAGATAGAAATAATTATCCAACATTACTTTAGTAGAGAGATAGAAATAATTATCCAACATTACTTTAGTAGAGAGATAGAAATAATTATCCAACATTACTTTAGTAGAGAGATAGAAATAATTATCCAACATTACTTTAGTAGAGAGATAGAAATAATTATCCAACATTACTTTAGTAGAGAGATAGAAATAATTATCCAACATTACTTTAGTAGAGAGATAGAAATAATTATCCAACATTACTTTAGTAGAGAGATAGAAATAATTATCCAACATTACTTTAGTAGAGAGATAGAAATAATTACCCCACATTACTTTAGTAGAGAGATAGAAATAATTATCCAACATTACTTTAGAAGAGAGATAGAAATAATTATTCAACATTACTTTAGTAGAGAGATAGAAATAATTATCAAACATTACTTTAGTAGAGAGATAGAAATAATTATCCATCGCTTACTTTAGTAGAGAGATAGAAATAATTACCCAACATTACTTTAGTAGAGAGATAGAAATAATTATCCAACATTACTTTAGTAGAGAGATAGAAATAATTATCCAACATTACTTTAGTAGAGAGATAGAAATAATTATCCAACATTACTTTAGTAGAGAGATAGAAATAATTACCCAACATTACTTTAGTAGAGAGATAGAAATAATTATCCAACATTACTTTAGTAGAGAGATAGAAATAATTATCCAACATTACTTTAGTAGAGAGATAGAAATAATTATCCAACATTACTTTAGTAGAGAGATAGAAATAATTACCCAACATTACTTTAGTAGAGAGATAGAAATAATTATCCAACATTACTTTAGTAGAGAGATAGAAATAATTATCCAACATTACTTTAGTAGAGAGATAGAAATAATTATCCATCGCTTACTTTAGTAGAGAGATAGAAATAATTACCCAACATTACTTTAGTAGAGAGATAGAAATAATTATCCAACATTACTTTAGTAGAGAGATAGAAATAATTATCCAACATTACTTTAGTAGAGAGACAGAAATAATTACCCAACATTACTTTAGTAGAGAGATAGAAATAATTATCCAACATTACTTTAGTAGAGAGATAGAAATAATTATCCAACATTACTTTAGTAGAGAGATAGAAATAATTATCCATCGCTTACTTTAGTAGAGAGATAGAAATAATTACCCAACATTACTTTAGTAGAGAGATAGAAATAATTATCCAACATTACTTTAGTAGAGAGATAGAAATAATTATCCAACATTACTTTAGTAGAGAGATAGAAATAATTATCCAACATTACTTTAGTAGAGAGATAGAAATAATTATCCAACATTACTTTAGTAGAGAGATAGAAATAATTATCCAACATTACTTTAGTAGAGAGATAGAAATAATTATCCAACATTACTTTAGTAGAGAGATAGAAATAATTATCCAACATTACTTTAGTAGAGAGATAGAAATAATTACCCAACATTACTTTAGTAGAGAGATAGAAATAATTATCCAACATTACTTTAGTAGAGAGATAGAAATAATTATCCATCGCTTACTTTAGTAGAGAGATAGAAATAATTATCCAACATTACTTTAGTAGAGAGATAGAAATAATTATCCAACATTACTTTAGTAGAGAGATAGAAATAATTATCCAACATTACTTTAGTAGAGAGATAGAAATAATTACCCAACATTACTTTAGTAGAGTGATAGAAATAATTATCCAACATTACTTTAGTAGAGAGATAGAAATAATTATCCAACATTACTTTAGTAGAGAGATAGAAATAATTATCCAACATTACTTTAGTAGAGAGATAGAAATAATTATCCATCGCTTACTTTAGTAGAGAGATAGAAATAATTACCCAACATTACTTTAGTAGAGAGATAGAAATAATTATCCAACATTACTTTAGTAGAGAGATAGAAATAATTATCCAACATTACTTTAGTAGAGAGATAGAAATAATTACCCAACATTACTTTAGTAGAGAGATAGAAATAATTATCCAACATTACTTTAGTAGAGAGATAGAAATAATTACCCAACATTACTTTAGTAGAGAGATAGAAATAATTATCCAACATTACTTTAGTAGAGAGATAGAAATAATTATCCAACATTACTTTAGTAGAGAGATAGAAATAATTATCCAACATTACTTTAGTAGAGAGATAGAAATAATTATCCAACATTACTTTAGTAGAGAGATAGAAATAATTATCCAACATTACTTTAGTAGAGAGATAGAAATAATTACCCAACATTACTTTAGTAGAGAGATAGAAATAATTATCCAACATTACTTTAGTAGAGAGATAGAAATAATTATCCATCGCTTACTTTAGTAGAGAGATAGAAATAATTACCCAACATTACTTTAGTAGAGAGATAGAAATAATTATCCAACATTACTTTAGTAGAGAGATAGAAATAATTATCCAACATTACTTTAGTAGAGAGATAGAAATAATTACCCAACATTACTTTAGTAGAGAGATAGAAATAATTATCCAACATTACTTTAGTAGAGAGATAGAAATAATTACCCAACATTACTTTAGTAGAGAGATAGAAATAATTATCCAACATTACTTTAGTAGAGAGATAGAAATAATTATCCAACATTACTTTAGTAGAGAGATAGAAATAATTATCCATCGCTTACTTTAGTAGAGAGATAGAAATAATTATCCAACATTACTTTAGTAGAGAGATAGAAATAATTATCCAACATTACTTTAGTAGAAAGATAGAAATAATTATCCAACATTACTTTAGTAGAGAGATAGAAATAATTATCCATCGCTTACTTTAGTAGAGAGATAGAAATAATTATCCAACATTACTTTAGTAGAGAGATAGAAATAATTATCCAACATTACTTTAGTAGAAAGATAGAAATAATTATCCAACATTACTTTAGTAGAGAGATAGAAATAATTATCCATCGCTTACTTTAGTAGAGAGATAGAAATAATTATCCAACATTACTTTAGTAGAGAGATAGAAATAATTATCCAACATTACTTTAGTAGAAAGATAGAAATAATTATCCAACATTACTTTAGTAGAGAGATAGAAATAATTATCCAACATTACTTTAGTAGAGAGATAGAAATAATTATCCAACATTACTTTAGTAGAAAGATAGAAATAATTATCCAACATTACTTTAGTAGAGAGATAGAAATAATTATCCATCGCTGACTTTAGTAGAGAGATAGAAATAATTATCCAACATTACTTTAGTAGAGAGATAGAAATAATTATCCAACATTACTTTAGTAGAAAGATAGAAATAATTATCCAACATTACTTTAGTAGAGAGATAGAAATAATTATCCATCGCTTACTTTAGTAGAGAGATAGAAATAATTATCCAACATTACTTTAGTAGAGAGATAGAAATAATTATCCAACATTACTTTAGTAGAGAGATAGAAATAATTATCCATCGCTTACTTTAGTAGAGAGATAGAAATAATTATCCAAACTTTACTTTAGTAGAGAGATAGAAATAATTACCCAACATTACTTTAGTAGAGAGATAGAAATAATTATCCAACATTACTTTAGTAGAGAGATAGAAATAATTATCCATCGCTTACTTTAGTAGAGAGATAGAAATAATTATCAAGCATTACTTTAGTAGAGAGATAGAAATAATTACCCAACATTACTTTAGTAGAGAGATAGAAATAATTATCCAACATTACTTTAGTAGAGAGATAGAAATAATTATCCAACATTACTTTAGTAGAGAGATAGAAATAATTAACCAACATTACTTTAGTAGAGAGATAGAAATAATTACCCAACATTACTTTAGTAGAGAGATAGAAATAATTATCCAACATTACTTTAGTAGAGAGATAGAAATAATTATCCAACATTACTTTAGTAGAGAGATAGAAATAATTATCCATCGCTTACTTTAGTAGAGAGATAGAAATAATTACCCAACATTACTTTAGTAGAGAGATAGAAATAATTATCCAACATTACTTTAGTAGAGAGATAGAAATAATTATCCAACATTACTTTAGTAGAAAGATAGAAATAATTATCCAACATTACTTTAGTAGAGAGATAGAAATAATTATCCATCGCTTACTTTAGTAGAGAGATAGAAATAATTATCCAACATTACTTTAGTAGAGAGATAGAAATAATTATCCAACATTACTTTAGTAGAAAGATAGAAATAATTATCCAACATTACTTTAGTAGAGAGATAGAAATAATTATCCATCGCTTACTTTAGTAGAGAGATAGAAATAATTATCCAACATTACTTTAGTAGAGAGATAGAAATAATTATCCAACATTACTTTAGTAGAAAGATAGAAATAATTATCCAACATTACTTTAGTAGAGAGATAGAAATAATTATCCAACATTACTTTAGTAGAGAGATAGAAATAATTATCCAACATTACTTTAGTAGAAAGATAGAAATAATTATCCAACATTACTTTAGTAGAGAGATAGAAATAATTATCCATCGCTGACTTTAGTAGAGAGATAGAAATAATTATCCAACATTACTTTAGTAGAGAGATAGAAATAATTATCCAACATTACTTTAGTAGAAAGATAGAAATAATTATCCAACATTACTTTAGTAGAGAGATAGAAATAATTATCCATCGCTTACTTTAGTAGAGAGATAGAAATAATTATCCAACATTACTTTAGTAGAGATATAGAAATAATTATCCAACATTACTTTAGTAGAGAGATAGAAATAATTATCCATCGCTTACTTTAGTAGAGAGATAGAAATAATTATCCAAACTTTACTTTAGTAGAGAGATAGAAATAATTACCCAACATTACTTTAGTAGAGAGATAGAAATAATTATCCAACATTACTTTAGTAGAGAGATAGAAATAATTATCCATCGCTTACTTTAGTAGAGAGATAGAAATAATTATCAAGCATTACTTTAGTAGAGAGATAGAAATAATTACCCAACATTACTTTAGTAGAGAGATAGAAATAATTATCCAACATTACTTTAGTAGAGAGATAGAAATAATTATCCAACATTACTTTAGTAGAGAGATAGAAATAATTAACCAACATTACTTTAGTAGAGAGATAGAAATAATTACCCAACATTACTTTAGTAGAGAGATAGAAATAATTATCCAACATTACTTTAGTAGAGAGATAGAAATAATTATCCAACATTACTTTAGTAGAGAGATAGAAATAATTATCCATCGCTTACTTTAGTAGAGAGATAGAAATAATTACCCAACATTACTTTAGTAGAGAGATAGAAATAATTATCCAACATTACTTTAGTAGAGAGATAGAAATAATTATCCAACATTACTTTAGTAGAGAGATAGAAATAATTACCCAACATTACTTTAGTAGAGAGATAGAAATAATTATCCAACATTACTTTAGTAGAGAGATAGAAATAATTATCCAACATTACTTTAGTAGAGAGATAGAAATAATTATCCAACATTACTTTAGTAGAGAGATAGAAATAATTATCCAACATTACTTTAGTAGAGAGATAGAAATAATTATCCAACATTACTTTAGTAGAGAGATAGAAATAATTATCCAACATTACTTTAGTAGAGAGATAGAAATAATTATCCAACATTACTTTAGTAGAGAGATAGAAATAATTATCCAACATTACTTTAGTAGAGAGATAGAAATAATTACCCAACATTACTTTAGTAGAGAGATAGAAATAATTATCCAACATTACTTTAGTAGAGAGATAGAAATAATTATCCATCGCTTACTTTAGTAGAGAGATAGAAATAATTACCCAACATTACTTTAGTAGAGAGATAGAAATAATTATCCAACATTACTTTAGTAGAGAGATAGAAATAATTATCCAACATTACTTTAGTAGAGAGATAGAAATAATTACCCAACATTACTTTAGTAGAGAGATAGAAATAATTATCCAACATTACTTTAGTAGAGAGATAGAAATAATTATCCAACATTACTTTAGTAGAGAGATAGAAATAATTATCCAACATTACTTTAGTAGAGAGATAGAAATAATTACCCAACATTACTTTAGTAGAGAGATAGAAATAATTATCCAACATTACTTTAGTAGAGAGATAGAAATAATTATCCAACATTACTTTAGTAGAGAGATAGAAATAATTATCCAACATTACTTTAGTAGAGAGATAGAAATAATAACCCAACATTACTTTAGTAGAGAGATAGAAATAATTATCCAACATTACTTTAGTAGAGAGATAGAAATAATTATCCAACATTACTTTAGTAGAAAGATAGAAATAATTATCCAACATTACTTTAGTAGAGAGATAGAAATAATTACCCAACATTACTTTAGTAGAGAGATAGAAATAATTATCCAACATTACTTTAGTAGAGAGATAGAAATAATTATCCAACATTACTTTAGTAGAGAGATAGAAATAATTATCCATCGCTTACTTTAGTAGAGAGATAGAAATAATTATCCAACATTACTTTAGTAGAGAGATAGAAATAATTATCCAACATTACTTTAGTAGAAAGATAGAAATAATTATCCAACATTACTTTAGTAGAGAGATAGAAATAATTATCCATCGCTTACTTTAGTAGAGAGATAGAAATAATTATCCAACATTACTTTAGTAGAGAGATAGAAATAATTATCCAACATTACTTTAGTAGAAAGATAGAAATAATTATCCAACATTACTTTAGTAGAGAGATAGAAATAATTATCCATCGCTTACTTTAGTAGAGAGATAGAAATAATTATCCAACATTACTTTAGTAGAGAGATAGAAATAATTATCCAACATTACTTTAGTAGAAAGATAGAAATAATTATCCAACATTACTTTAGTAGAGAGATAGAAATAATTATCCAACATTACTTTAGTAGAGAGATAGAAATAATTATCCAACATTACTTTAGTAGAGAGATAGAAATAATTATCCATCGCTTACTTTAGTAGAGAGATAGAAATAATTATCCAACATTACTTTAGTAGAGAGATAGAAATAATTATCCAACATTACTTTAGTAGAAAGATAGAAATAATTATCCAACATTACTTTAGTAGAGAGATAGAAATAATTATCCATCGCTTACTTTAGTAGAGAGATAGAAATAATTATCCAACATTACTTTAGTAGAGAGATAGAAATAATTGTCCAACATTACTTTAGTAGAAAGATAGAAATAATTATCCAACATTACTTTAGTAGAGAGATAGAAATAATTATCCAACATTACTTTAGTAGAGAGATAGAAATAATTATCCAACATTACTTTAGTAGAGAGATAGAAATAATTATCCAACATTACTTTAGTAGAGAGATAGAAATAATTATCCAACATTACTTTAGTAGAGAGATAGAAATAATTATCCATCGCTTACTTTAGTAGAGAGATAGAAATAATTATCCAACATTACTTTAGTAGAGAGATAGAAATAATTATCCAACATTACTTTAGTAGAAAGATAGAAATAATTATCCAACATTACTTTAGTAGAGAGATAGAAATAATTATCCATCGCTTACTTTAGTAGAGAGATAGAAATAATTATCCAACATTACTTTAGTAGAGAGATAGAAATAATTATCCAACATTACTTTAGTAGAAAGATAGAAATAATTATCCAACATTACTTTAGTAGAGAGATAGAAATAATTATCCAACATTACTTTAGTAGAGAGATAGAAATAATAATCCAACATTACTTTAGTAGAGAGATAGAAATAATTATCCAACATTACTTTAGTAGAGAGATAGAAATAATTATCCAACATTACTTTAGTAGAGAGATAGAAATAATTATCCAACATTACTTTAGTAGAGAGATAGAAATAATTATCCAACATTACTTTAGTAGAGAGATAGAAATAATTATCCAACATTACTTTAGTAGAGAGATAGAAATAATTATCCAACATTACTTTAGTAGAGAGATAGAAATAATTACCCCACATTACTTTAGTAGAGAGATAGAAATAATTATCCAACATTACTTTAGTAGAGAGATAGAAATAATTATCCAACATTACTTTAGTAGAGAGATAGAAATAATTATCAAACATTACTTTAGTAGAGAGATAGAAATAATTATCCATCGCTTACTTTAGTAGAGAGATAGAAATAATTACCCAACATTACTTTAGTAGAGAGATAGAAATAATTATCCAACATTACTTTAGTAGAGAGATAGAAATAATTATCCAACATTACTTTAGTAGAGAGATAGAAATAATTATCCAACATTACTTTAGTAGAGAGATAGAAATAATTACCCAACATTACTTTAGTAGAGAGATAGAAATAATTATCCAACATTACTTTAGTAGAGAGATAGAAATAATTATCCAACATTACTTTAGTAGAGAGATAGAAATAATTATCCAACATTACTTTAGTAGAGAGATAGAAATAATTACCCAACATTACTTTAGTAGAGAGATAGAAATAATTATCCAACATTACTTTAGTAGAGAGATAGAAATAATTATCCAACATTACTTTAGTAGAGAGATAGAAATAATTATCCATCGCTTACTTTAGTAGAGAGATAGAAATAATTACCCAACATTACTTTAGTAGAGAGATAGAAATAATTATCCAACATTACTTTAGTAGAGAGATAGAAATAATTATCCAACATTACTTTAGTAGAGAGATAGAAATAATTACCCAACATTACTTTAGTAGAGAGATAGAAATAATTATCCAACATTACTTTAGTAGAGAGATAGAAATAATTATCCAACATTACTTTAGTAGAGAGATAGAAATAATTATCCATCGCTTACTTTAGTAGAGAGATAGAAATAATTACCCAACATTACTTTAGTAGAGAGATAGAAATAATTATCCAACATTACTTTAGTAGAGAGATAGAAATAATTATCCAACATTACTTTAGTAGAGAGATAGAAATAATTATCCAACATTACTTTAGTAGAGAGATAGAAATAATTATCCAACATTACTTTAGTAGAGAGATAGAAATAATTATCCAACATTACTTTAGTAGAGAGATAGAAATAATTATCCAACATTACTTTAGTAGAGAGATAGAAATAATTATCCAACATTACTTTAGTAGAGAGATAGAAATAATTACCCAACATTACTTTAGTAGAGAGATAGAAATAATTATCCAACATTACTTTAGTAGAGAGATAGAAATAATTATCCATCGCTTACTTTAGTAGAGAGATAGAAATAATTATCCAACATTACTTTAGTAGAGAGATAGAAATAATTATCCAACATTACTTTAGTAGAGAGATAGAAATAATTATCCAACATTACTTTAGTAGAGAGATAGAAATAATTACCCAACATTACTTTAGTAGAGAGATAGAAATAATTATCCAACATTACTTTAGTAGAGAGATAGAAATAATTATCCAACATTACTTTAGTAGAGAGATAGAAATAATTATCCAACATTACTTTAGTAGAGAGATAGAAATAATTATCCATCGCTTACTTTAGTAGAGAGATAGAAATAATTACCCAACATTACTTTAGTAGAGAGATAGAAATAATTATCCAACATTACTTTAGTAGAGAGATAGAAATAATTATCCAACATTACTTTAGTAGAGAGATAGAAATAATTACCCAACATTACTTTAGTAGAGAGATAGAAATAATTATCCAACATTACTTTAGTAGAGAGATAGAAATAATTACCCAACATTACTTTAGTAGAGAGATAGAAATAATTATCCAACATTACTTTAGTAGAGAGATAGAAATAATTATCCAACATTACTTTAGTAGAGAGATAGAAATAATTATCCAACATTACTTTAGTAGAGAGATAGAAATAATTATCCAACATTACTTTAGTAGAGAGATAGAAATAATTATCCAACATTACTTTAGTAGAGAGATAGAAATAATTACCCAACATTACTTTAGTAGAGAGATAGAAATAATTATCCAACATTACTTTAGTAGAGAGATAGAAATAATTATCCATCGCTTACTTTAGTAGAGAGATAGAAATAATTACCCAACATTACTTTAGTAGAGAGATAGAAATAATTATCCAACATTACTTTAGTAGAGAGATAGAAATAATTATCCAACATTACTTTAGTAGAGAGATAGAAATAATTACCCAACATTACTTTAGTAGAGAGATAGAAATAATTATCCAACATTACTTTAGTAGAGAGATAGAAATAATTACCCAACATTACTTTAGTAGAGAGATAGAAATAATTATCCAACATTACTTTAGTAGAGAGATAGAAATAATTATCCAACATTACTTTAGTAGAGAGATAGAAATAATTATCCATCGCTTACTTTAGTAGAGAGATAGAAATAATTATCCAACATTACTTTAGTAGAGAGATAGAAATAATTATCCAACATTACTTTAGTAGAAAGATAGAAATAATTATCCAACATTACTTTAGTAGAGAGATAGAAATAATTATCCATCGCTTACTTTAGTAGAGAGATAGAAATAATTATCCAACATTACTTTAGTAGAGAGATAGAAATAATTATCCAACATTACTTTAGTAGAAAGATAGAAATAATTATCCAACATTACTTTAGTAGAGAGATAGAAATAATTATCCATCGCTTACTTTAGTAGAGAGATAGAAATAATTATCCAACATTACTTTAGTAGAGAGATAGAAATAATTATCCAACATTACTTTAGTAGAAAGATAGAAATAATTATCCAACATTACTTTAGTAGAGAGATAGAAATAATTATCCAACATTACTTTAGTAGAGAGATAGAAATAATTATCCAACATTACTTTAGTAGAAAGATAGAAATAATTATCCAACATTACTTTAGTAGAGAGATAGAAATAATTATCCATCGCTGACTTTAGTAGAGAGATAGGAATAATTATCCAACATTACTTTAGTAGAGAGATAGAAATAATTATCCAACATTACTTTAGTAGAAAGATAGAAATAATTATCCAACATTACTTTAGTAGAGAGATAGAAATAATTATCCATCGCTTACTTTAGTAGAGAGATAGAAATAATTATCCAACATTACTTTAGTAGAGAGATAGAAATAATTATCCAACATTACTTTAGTAGAGAGATAGAAATAATTATCCATCGCTTACTTTAGTAGAGAGATAGAAATAATTATCCAAACTTTACTTTAGTAGAGAGATAGAAATAATTACCCAACATTACTTTAGTAGAGAGATAGAAATAATTATCCAACATTACTTTAGTAGAGAGATAGAAATAATTATCCATCGCTTACTTTAGTAGAGAGATAGAAATAATTATCAAGCATTACTTTAGTAGAGAGATAGAAATAATTACCCAACATTACTTTAGTAGAGAGATAGAAATAATTATCCAACATTACTTTAGTAGAGAGATAGAAATAATTATCCAACATTACTTTAGTAGAGAGATAGAAATAATTAACCAACATTACTTTAGTAGAGAGATAGAAATAATTACCCAACATTACTTTAGTAGAGAGATAGAAATAATTATCCAACATTACTTTAGTAGAGAGATAGAAATAATTATCCAACATTACTTTAGTAGAGAGATAGAAATAATTATCCATCGCTTACTTTAGTAGAGAGATAGAAATAATTACCCAACATTACTTTAGTAGAGAGATAGAAATAATTATCCAACATTACTTTAGTAGAGAGATAGAAATAATTATCCAACATTACTTTAGTAGAAAGATAGAAATAATTATCCAACATTACTTTAGTAGAGAGATAGAAATAATTATCCATCGCTTACTTTAGTAGAGAGATAGAAATAATTATCCAACATTACTTTAGTAGAGAGATAGAAATAATTATCCAACATTACTTTAGTAGAAAGATAGAAATAATTATCCAACATTACTTTAGTAGAGAGATAGAAATAATTATCCATCGCTTACTTTAGTAGAGAGATAGAAATAATTATCCAACATTACTTTAGTAGAGAGATAGAAATAATTATCCAACATTACTTTAGTAGAAAGATAGAAATAATTATCCAACATTACTTTAGTAGAGAGATAGAAATAATTATCCAACATTACTTTAGTAGAGAGATAGAAATAATTATCCAACATTACTTTAGTAGAAAGATAGAAATAATTATCCAACATTACTTTAGTAGAGAGATAGAAATAATTATCCATCGCTGACTTTAGTAGAGAGATAGAAATAATTATCCAACATTACTTTAGTAGAGAGATAGAAATAATTATCCAACATTACTTTAGTAGAAAGATAGAAATAATTATCCAACATTACTTTAGTAGAGAGATAGAAATAATTATCCATCGCTTACTTTAGTAGAGAGATAGAAATAATTATCCAACATTACTTTAGTAGAGATATAGAAATAATTATCCAACATTACTTTAGTAGAGAGATAGAAATAATTATCCATCGCTTACTTTAGTAGAGAGATAGAAATAATTATCCAAACTTTACTTTAGTAGCGAGATAGAAATAATTACCCAACATTACTTTAGTAGAGAGATAGAAATAATTATCCAACATTACTTTAGTAGAGAGATAGAAATAATTATCCATCGCTTACTTTAGTAGAGAGATAGAAATAATTATCAAGCATTACTTTAGTAGAGAGATAGAAATAATTACCCAACATTACTTTAGTAGAGAGATAGAAATAATTATCCAACATTACTTTAGTAGAGAGATAGAAATAATTATCCAACATTACTTTAGTAGAGAGATAGAAATAATTAACCAACATTACTTTAGTAGAGAGATAGAAATAATTACCCAACATTACTTTAGTAGAGAGATAGAAATAATTATCCAACATTACTTTAGTAGAGAGATAGAAATAATTATCCAACATTACTTTAGTAGAGAGATAGAAATAATTATCCATCGCTTACTTTAGTAGAGAGATAGAAATAATTACCCAACATTACTTTAGTAGAGAGATAGAAATAATTATCCAACATTACTTTAGTAGAGAGATAGAAATAATTATCCAACATTACTTTAGTAGAGAGATAGAAATAATTACCCAACATTACTTTAGTAGAGAGATAGAAATAATTATCCAACATTACTTTAGTAGAGAGATAGAAATAATTATCCAACATTACTTTAGTAGAGAGATAGAAATAATTATCCAACATTACTTTAGTAGAGAGATAGAAATAATTATCCAACATTACTTTAGTAGAGAGATAGAAATAATTATCCAACATTACTTTAGTAGAGAGATAGAAATAATTATCCAACATTACTTTAGTAGAGAGATAGAAATAATTATCCAACATTACTTTAGTAGAGAGATAGAAATAATTATCCAACATTACTTTAGTAGAGAGATAGAAATAATTACCCAACATTACTTTAGTAGAGAGATAGAAATAATTATCCAACATTACTTTAGTAGAGAGATAGAAATAATTATCCATCGCTTACTTTAGTAGAGAGATAGAAATAATTACCCAACATTACTTTAGTAGAGAGATAGAAATAATTATCCAACATTACTTTAGTAGAGAGATAGAAATAATTATCCAACATTACTTTAGTAGAGAGATAGAAATAATTACCCAACATTACTTTAGTAGAGAGATAGAAATAATTATCCAACATTACTTTAGTAGAGAGATAGAAATAATTATCCAACATTACTTTAGTAGAGAGATAGAAATAATTATCCAACATTACTTTAGTAGAGAGATAGAAATAATTATCCAACATTACTTTAGTAGAGAGATAGAAATAATTATCCAACATTACTTTAGTAGAGAGATAGAAATAATTACCCAACATTACTTTAGTAGAGAGATAGAAATAATTATCCAACATTACTTTAGTAGAGAGATAGAAATAATTATCCAACATTACTTTAGTAGAGAGATAGAAATAATTATCCATCGCTTACTTTAGTAGAGAGATAGAAATAATTACCCAACATTACTTTAGTAGAGAGATAGAAATAATTATCCAACATTACTTTAGTAGAGAGATAGAAATAATTATCCAACATTACTTTAGTAGAGAGATAGAAATAATTACCCAACATCACTTTAGTAGAGAGATAGGAATAATTATCCAACATTACTTTAGTAGAGAGATAGGAATAATTATCCAACATTACTTTAGTAGAGAGATAGGAATAATTACCCAACATTACTTTAGTAGAGAGATAGGAATAATTATCCAACATTACTTTAGTAGAGAGATAGAAATAATTATCCAACATTACTTTAGTAGAGAGATAGAAAAGGGCAAAAAGTCTATTTCTATAGAAAATTAATTATCAATTGCCAGCGTGTTTAACGTTCCGTGGACGGAGTCAATGATGATGTCTACAGCATGCTGGCTGGGGCACAAAATGCCCTTTTTATATATTTCTAACTGGCTCCACGAACGCTGTCTGAAAAAATATTTTTGAAATTTGTTTTTTTCGTAATCTGATTGGATGAAAAAAAAATATCTTTGCGACATAAGATGCTTTCAAAGACATCTGTGTGTAAAAGCAGAGTTTTGTTTATATACCCACAGAATTTGCGTGGATATAGAAAGGCGACATGGGCGCAGCTGAAACAAACTTGAAACAGACGCACGACAACTGGATTTTACAGTTGGGGGCTGCGCACCATTATTCTATTTGAGTAGATCTCGCTGTGACTACAGCGAGGCTACGATATTACAAAGACTGCTACAGAAAAAGTAGGTTCCCTCTACCATACTAGAAAATTATTCACACTTGAACGTTCACAGGGAACATGAGCTGGAACAGATACATCGAGGGCACTGCCGTGGCTGCTACAAGGAAGGTGGGCCCTCTCTACCATGTTAGAAAGTTACTTACGCCTGAAAATATTCTGTACCTCTACAAGGTCACCATTCACCCATGTATGGAGTATTGTTGCCACATTTGTGCTGGTGCATCTGCTACTAGTCTCTCACTCCTGGAGAGAGTTCAAAAGAGAGTCGCCTACCTGATAGGTCCAGAACTATCTTGGTCCTGGATATGACCTTAAACTATATCCAGTGGTGAGGCCCCAGCTTGCGGGCTTTGGGGAGTGTGGAGCCACCCTTTAATTACCATTGCTCCCAGGTCCACTCTGACACCGAGTGGTAGTACCTGTTAGGGTCCCAACTATGGGTTAAATAGAAACTGACTTAAAAACAAAAAATATATTCTATTAAAAATTTGTCTTCAAAATCTTTGGATTCGGCATTAAATAACCTGAAAAGGGTTGATATGCCGTAAAACAAAAACAACCAACCAACCAGAACTATCATTTAAGCTTCAACCTCTGTCCCATCAACTATATGTTGCATCCCTCTGCCTGTTTTACTGGTGGAACTACAAGCCTTTGTACGCCCTTGACATAAATACCCATGACAAACCCAACAAGCAGCAAAGTCTCACCCCTACACAGTAAAGATCCCTAGATGTAAGAAAGCCTTGTACTCTAATAGTTTCTTCCCCAGAACTGCTAGACTCTGGAATTCGCTTCCGGATTCCTGCTTCCCCAACATGCAGAAATTCAAGTGTAATGTGAACAAACATCTTGCTGCTCAACTCCTTACATAGTATCCCTGCAACTTATGTCCCTGATAGTAGCTCCCTACATCAAAGTGGCACTGAGGCGTTTAGGGTGAAAATTGAATAAAAAAAAATAAAAAAATAAAGTATCCTGTATCTCTACAAAATCACCATTCGTCCATGCATGGAGTATTGTTGCAACACCTGGTCTGATGACTAGTCTCTCTCTCTCTTAGACCGAGCCAAAAAAAGAGTCTCCAATTTAATAAGCCCTAGACTACCAATGAAGCTCCAATCCCTGCCTGATCACCACAATATTTTTTTTTTTACTCATGTTCACCCCTTACAAAGCATATCGCCACTTGGACGTAAGGGGCTACTATTTGGGGCCACGTCTAGGTAAGATTAACAATAACCCTTACCCCTGAGTGGCTTCCGGGCCTTGATAAGTGGTGACCACTGTGTAAAAAAAACAAAAAAACAAAAAAAAAACAAGATATTTGTTTGTGTTACATTTAAACTTCTGCATATCAGTATAGCCAGGGAAGCAGGCAGCAGGAAGGGAATTCCAACGTCTAGCTGTTCGAGGGAAGAAACTATTAAAATAGAAAGCTTTCTGGCATTTAGGGACAACAATAGTGAAGGGGTGAGATCTTATTGTTAAGCGGGCTTGTCGGGAATATGTACGTCGAGGGGGTACAAATGAAACGAGTTCATCAGAACACATTCCATTAAAATATTTATTTCTTAGAACTGCACGCCTATGGAATTGTCTTTTGTTTTCCTGCTTTCCAGCTGACTACAATATGGTTGTCTTCAAGTCTAACGTAAACAAGTTTTTGATGAGCCGTTCCACTTAGGTTAACAAATTTACCGAATTTCCATTACTAACGATTACTTTATTGTCCAATTGTCTACTGTACACCCTTTAACCCTTATCCTCGAGTGGCGTCTTGGCCTTGATAAGTGGTGATGCCTTTGTAAAAAGAAAAAATATTTGTACAACAGGCACAGTGATGCAACATTGCAGTGATGGGACCGGGGCTGGAGCTTAGTTGATAAAGTGGGACCGATTAGATTGACAACTCTTTTTTGGACTTTATCAAAGATGAAGAGACTAGTGGTAGATGCACCAGCCCAGATGTGGCAACAATACTCCATGCATGGATGAATGGTGGCCTTGTAAAGGTACCGGATACAATATTACAATATTGTAATATTACAATATTACAATATTGTAATATTACAATATTACAATATTACAATGTTACAATATTACAATATTACAATGTTACAATATTACAATATTACAATGTTACAATATTACAATATTACAATGTTACAATATTACAATATTACAATGTTACAATATTACAATATTACAATGTTATAATATTACAATATTGCAATATTACAATATTACAATATTACAATGTTACAATATTACAATGTTACAATATTACAATATTACAATGTTACAATGTTACAATATTACAATATTACAATATTACAATGTTACAATATTACAATGTTACAATATTACAATATTACAATATTACAATGTTACAATATTACAATATTACAATATTGCAATATTACAATGTTACAATATTACAATATTACAATGTTACAATATTACAATATTACAATATTACATCTCTGTGTCTGTTTTACAAGTACTTTAATGGAATGTGTGCTGATGAACTCATAGCACATGCGCGCCCTCAACATACATACAACACAACAAGCAGCAAAATTCCACCACTTCACTGTTGAGGTCCCTAAATGCCAGAAAGCTTTCTACTCTAACAATTTCTTCTATCAGCTTGCTATACTTTGGAATTCCCTCCCTGCTTGCTACTTCCCTGACTGTACTAATATGCAGAAGTTTGATTTGGTTTGCTTGTTTTATGGCATATCAACCCTTTTCGGGTTATTTAATGCTGAATCCAGTCATTTTGGAAATAGTATTCATGTTGCATCCAGTTATTTTGAAGAAGGTTTTTATTCTTCAAGCTCTTTGTATCTTCAATTGTTAGTTTGTAGTGTTTGGTTTGGTTGTTTTATAGTGGATTTTATTGTTTTTGTTCCCTGCCCTGCAGAACATGAACGAGTTTTGCAATGGGAAAAGGGTTACAGTATTAATGTTTAGTACATTTTAAGTTAGGAAACCAGTCAGGAAGTGTGGGGGGGGATAGAAAGAGAAAAGGGGAAATGGGAAGAAAGAAAAGGTGGAAAGTGGTTTTTGTTTTCGGTTTTACAGAATACAATTAAGTTTTGCAAAATGAAGTAGAAAAATAAAAAAAAAACATCAATGTTAGGTACATTTCATCTTAGGAAGCCAACATTTTCAGACAGCCTGATCTGGTAACACCAGTGCAGAAGTTTAAATAATGATCTTGTTCATCTCCTTACATAGTCTTCTGTAGACATAGTCGCAGTGGCAATATGCCTTGTCTGGGAGAACAAGAGTAACAATAAAAACAAAAGGCACATCTGGATATGATGTGCAAAATTCTCAATAGCTCTAACATGATCCTCTCTTCACCTTGCATTTACTGAATGGTAAAGAGTCTCCAGTGGTTATTTCATGTCAAAAAATCACAGACAGTTAAACATATAATAATGCACTGTAATAATCTCTGACAAAGAAAAAACAATATAATTCAAATAGTGTAAAGTACCTGTTCAAAAACACATATCTAAAATTTCATTAAAGAAATAGAACTCCTCAATAAAATTTAACTTCAAACCATCTTTTTGGTCTGAAGATATCAGCTTCCTGGCTTAAATGCACCAAACTTTAATGTTATTTATTTCCTTAAAAAAAAAGATTATTTGTAAAAAATACAACAATCATGCTCTACAAAACTAAAAACAAACAAAAAAAAAATTCCTCAACAAACCAACCAAACAGAACATGAATAATAATAATAATAATAATAATAATAATAATAATAATAATAATAATAATAATAATTTATTTGAAGATATAAACAACTTGGAGCATAAAACCTTTTAACAAAATTATCGGAGTCAGCATGAAATAATCTGAAAAGGGTTGATATGCCATAAAACAAAATAACTAAACTAAGTGTTGAGCCATTCTGTAGAACAAAGATGGCGGCAGTAAATCCAGTCAGCAAAGAATCAATGTGGTTACAATAAGCAGTGGTTCAGTTGTGTCAAGACAGGGACTGATAGTGAACTTACTTGCATCCAAAATTTGATATTTTTATAATGAGTTTGGAGGCTTCTCATTGGTTGATTGTCCTTACACGTAGTTCTAAATAAGATTATCGAAATTCTGGGAGTCATACTTTACATGTTTACCTAAAACATTTTAACATAAACAAAATAAAATCAAACCATCTTAAAAAAATTAAAACAATTTTTCTTTACAAAACAATCAAACCAAACACTATAAATAAATATTTGAAGATATAAAGAACTTGGAGCAAAAAGAAAAACATTTAACAAAATTACTGGATCCAGCACGAAATAACCCCAAAAGTGTTACTATGCCATAAAACAAAACAACCAAATGAAATCAAATGAAACCATGTTAAAAAATAAAAAAGATAGCGAATAGAAACGATAACAAAAAATTAATGAATAAAAACGGCCAAAGGATGAGTTGGCCAAAAGCCGTGGTGAGATGAAAACAACTATGGAGGGCAATAATTGCTGCAAATGCAGTTGGGAGATTCGGCATTCCTATCCTGTTGTGGTTAACCACCTGACGAAGGCCATATGAATAATTGGCCGAAACATCATGAAACAACAACTAGGAGATGAGGATAATAGTCCGCAAATAAATAAAATAAATAATAGAAACGATTCAATTCGATAATTTTGTACTGTTACACACGTTACACATGGAACCTACACGTTGTATGCAGTCTATGTCGGAAAGGAGGTCAAGACAAAGAATAACTGGAACTGACTTTTTCGTGCAGCAAAAACATTTATTTCCTCATTCTCCCGCCACACATGACTTCTTATTATGCCTGTGACGTTTCTCACGTGATCGTCTGTGTAACTTGTTGTCTCTCTTTTAAATGGCTGGTCCTGGATATGACCTCAAACTATATCCAGTGGTGAGGCCCCAGCTTGTGGGCTTTGGGGAGTGTGGAGCCACCCTTTAATTGCCATTGCTCCCAGGTCCACTCTACCTGGAGTGGTAGTACCTGTTAGGATCCCAGCTATGGGTTAAATAGAAGCCGACTTGAAAACAACAAATATATTCTATTAAAAATTTTTTCTTCAAAATCTTTGGATTCAGCATTAGATAACCTGAAAAGGGTTGATATGCCGTAAAACAACCAACGAACCATTTAAATGGCCTTTTTCCTTGAAGTGACGTCATTTTGCATTTCATATTTGTGTCTGCGCTCTGTTACAATTTGATTGAGCATTAACTAACGCATTGCCATGAAACATTCCAAATCAAACCAATCTTTTGGTACTACCCTAATGTTAGCTGCAATAACTTTCTTCAGTTCACACATGATGACCTTATAGATTAAATTCTTGAGGGTATAAGTCTGATGATTGAGAAGCTGATTCAGCATGCAGACTAGAAAACGTCTCTCATTTGCTAGTCTAATATATAAACGGCTATATGTCTGTCTGTCTGTGTATTTTCAAATTCTATCTCCTCTAAAATTAAAAGTTGCAGAGCAGCACTGGGGTCTCAAATGATTAGATTTTTTACAGGCCATTCTTTTATGAGTCTTTAGCCAGTTAAAATTGTTTTTAAAGGGTCAAAAATGGGTCAAAATTGAAAAAAAAATCGTTATACATTTTGTATATTCATCTTAGTTTATTTTTAATTTTTAATCCGTTAATTTTTAATGTCACGTTGGTACAGTGGTAACGTCACCAGCTTTGAATGCAACAGTGTTGGTTTCGAGTCTAGCTGATGGCACCTAAATACGTTTTTTTTTTTAAATTTTGAAAGCTTGACTATAATAATATATACAAAATCTGGTCAAATTAAAATTAAGCGTATTTTATGCCCGGGCAAAGCCAGGCGCCCTCCCCTCACTGCTAGTATCCTGGCAAATATATCTGGACAAAGCCACCATTTTCCCAGGCATGGAGTATTGTTATTACATCTGGGCTGGTGTACCAACCACTATCCTTTCTTCCTCTCTCTCCTAGATATGCCTCCCCAAAAAAAAGAAAAAAAAAGAGCATCTAATTTAATAGATCACACACTGTCTGCCAAGCTCTTGCCTCTGCTTCATTGCCACAATATTGCATCCTTGTACTTGTTTTACAAATAACTCAATGTAATATGTTCTAACAAACGTGCTGCATTATGCCTCCTCAAGATAAATACTTCCGACCACCTGACAAGCAGCAAAATTACCCCTTCTTCCCTATCAAGGTTTTACACTAATAACAACTTTTCACAAATGGATTGTCTTTGGAAAACCCTCCTTGCTCTTTTTTGTTCTGATTGTACAGACATGCAGCAATTTAAATGTAATGTGAACAAATATCATGCTGCACAACTCCCCAATTATCATGCCTCTATAAATATGGCTGCTAATAAACAGTAGTCCCTTATGTCTGAGAAGCAATAAGTTCTAGATTAATGTATATATTTATTTGCTTCCCCACTGAGCAAATTAGGCACAAGGCCGTTTTTTAATGTGGAGAGAGAGAGGGAGGGGGGAGGGAAAAGGGGACCAGCTCCCAATGGGTGGGAAATGGGAGCTGGATAGTAACTTTTGGTCTGTAGGGTGATCCCTACATTGACCAAGGTCTGATATGTGGGGTTACCTCCACATATGGTCTTTGCTTGCAGTGTTATTTATTTGCTTCCCCACTGAGCAAATTAGGCACAAGGCCATTTTTTAATGTGGAGAGAGAGGGAGGGGGGAGGGAAAAGGGGACCAGCTCCCGAGAGGTGGGAAATTGGAACTGGATAGTAACTTTTGGTCTGTAGGGTGATCCCTACATTGACCAAGGTCTGATATGTGGGGTTACCCCCACATATGGTCTTTGCTTGCAGTATCTGTCGGAACAGATGGTATTTATTTGCTCCCCCACCGAGCAAATTAGGCACAAGGCCGATTTTTAATGTGAGGAGTGAAGGGGAAATGGGACCCAGCTCCCCGGGGAGTAGGGGAGCTGGATAGTGACAATTGGTATGAAGGGTTGCCCCTACATTGACCAAGGTCTTATATGTGGGGTCGCCCCCACATATGGTCTTTGCTTGCAGTATCTGTCGGAACAGATGGTATTTATTTGCTCCCCCACCGAGCAAATTAGGCACAAGGCCGATTTTTAATGTGAGGAGTGAAGGAAGGGGGAAGGGAAAATGGGGACCAGCTCCCGAGAGGTGGGAAATGGGAGCTGGTTAAAGGTCAGGCATGTGGGTTTGCCCCCACATCTGGTCTTTGCTAGTCATAGCTAGTCATAGCTTGCAGTATCTGCCGGAACAGATGGTATTTATTTGCTCCCCCACTGAGCAAATTAGGCACAAGGCCGATTTTTAATGTGAGGAGTGAAGGGAGGGGGAAGGGAAAAAGGGGACCAGCTCCCGAGAGGTGGGAAGTGGGAGCTGGTTAAAGGTCAGGCATGTGGGGTTGCCCCCACATCTGGTCTTTGCTAGTCATAGCTAGTCCTAGCTAGTCATAGCTTGCAGTATCTGCCGGAACAGATACTACACTTTGATCTTGTCGCCCGGGCCGCACAGGGCGGGGGCCAGTTCTAGATTAATGTAAATAAAAATCACATCTGCTTCTGATGAATCGATCACTAAAATGACCACAAAATCATTAAAGGGCAATAAAATGAAGACTGTTGAACATGCTTGACTCAAACTTTATGGACAAGTCAGGTACTGACAAGTTTATTTGTATTAAATATTATTACAGAAAAGATTGTGAATTTTATTAATGATCACGTGGGTGGCATTTTGTGGAGGGTACTCGGTATAAGCTCCATAGAAATAGCAGTATATGAAGAGAATTATCTCTACCACAGTTCATGTTTCTTGGTTGAAAAGTAGTTAATGGATACACAGCACACCTGGCAAAGGTATATGAACTAATCTTTGTATAAATTACAAGAATCGGTAAAAAGTTCATTAAATGAAGGAGAACAAAGGTCTTCTATAAACAACAATTTATTTGTACGGCATTGCACCGTTGAGTGTAGGTTGCTTGAAGTAAGAAGGAAAAATGTCATGATTCATAATGCTATCGAGTTGGACGAAATGTCCCCCCCCCCAAAACAGTGGCCTTATGCACTAAGCTGTCTGACCCATTTGAATTATTCATTTTTTTTTCACGGGGGAGTCATTACTTATCAAAGCCTGAAGGACACTCAAGGATGAGGGTTAATGAGTGTATGGTGGTTACTGCAGAACACAGCATAGTAATCGTTGTTGAAATTAGGTATAATTTGATAATTTAAGGGGCCGGTTCAATAAGAACTTGTTTACACTGGACTTGAAGACGACCATATTGTAGTCAGCCGGAAAGTGGAACAGAGTTCCACAGGCAGGCAGTTCTAGGAAAAAAGTTTTGTTCATGGAATCTGCATTTAGATTTAGGCACAGATAGAGAGTGGGGGAATTGTTAATAATGGTTGTTGCTAGTCGAGTGTTTTTTGTGAAAGTTTGACGACGGGGAACATAGATTGAAGCTCATACAAACGCCATGAAAACAACGATAGTGCAGAGACGGGTTCGCAATGTTTTCAAGGTCATAATGTAAAGAATCAAGTTTTGATCACTATGAAATTGTAAACGCGTCGCTGAAAAATAGAGGGAGATAGATTAATAGATAGATTAATTGAAGGTTATTAATATTTTAGTCAATGTAATGTATCGTTTGATGATTGTCACTAGCGTTACAGAAGGTAATCGATAGGGGTTGGACATCAACTCCATTTCAAAAAATTAATAAATAAAATTTTAAAATTTCTTTAATTAAAAGGAATTAAAGTTACTAGATGTTGGCCACCAAAAAGTTTTTTCCTGGAACAGTTCATCTTCAAGTGACTTATGATATGAGTGATCAGCCAGATTTTATTATTATTTGATAACTAGCGGGGGTACCCGGCGTTGCCCGGTTGTTTGGAGGTGTGTGTGTAAGGGGGAGGGGTTAAAGTAAAGAAAAAGCGAAGTAAATAACCCTGTTTAAATAAAAAAAAATAAAAAAACGATGGTAAACTTCTGTACAAAATCGGCGAAATGAAAACCCAACAAAAACAGCGAACAAACATAAAACTTCTTTAAAAAAGAAATCGGAAAAACAAAAGAGGAAAAAATGATGAACGTGTTCGGAACAACTAAAACAAAAAAACACAGCAAAAAGTAAAGAAAAAAAAAATGGCATAAATAACCCTTCGAATCAGTTAAGTCCATTCCAGGTTTTTTAAGCAACTACAACGTAAAGAAACCCCAAACCGGTGTTCTTTCATAACTGTCCCTTGTGGACGATCCTGCAATGGTGTAAAGTGATGGCGAGGGAAGGAGGAATTTATTATAGAGAAAAGATTTTACTACCTCCATTGATTTTTAACCGATTTTGGCAGTGAACTCTCAACAGAAAAAATATAGGAATCTACGATTATCAAGGAAGTGGAGAGGTAATAGGCCTATAACACCCCTCAGATATTGTGCTGCAATTTGTGCATATTACATTTGCATGAAATGTCTTGATTTTTAATCCTATTAAGATCAAAATCAGAGGGGGAAAAATGAGTTCATTTTATATATATAGGCATAATAATAATAATAATAATAATAATAATAATAATAATAATAATCTCTATATTAATAGGATTGCATGTGTGTTATTTATTTTGTGTGTCATGCTTACATCCGAATGACTCTCATTTAATTGTTATTGACTTCATTGTTTGGACTTGAAATCATCTCTGCCACACTTTATGTTTTTGGTCGAAAAGTAGTTAATAGATACGTAGCACACCTGGCAAAGGTATAGGAACTAATCTTTGTATAAATTATAATAATCTGTAGTGGAATCGAGACAAAAATGGATGGTCACATTCAATGGTTTCCTTCAATAACTACAAGAAACCTTCTCTACCACCAATAGCAATGGCCAAAGACTCTTTATCTGAAAGCACATCTTTTAAACTCCTCGGCCTAACGTTCACAGGAAACATGAGTTGGAACAATTACATTGAGAACATTGCTAGGACCGCTACAAAAAAAGTAGGTTCTCTCTACCGTGCTAGAAAGCTACTGATGCCTGAAAGTATCCTATACCTCTATAAGGCCACCATTCGCCCATGTATGGAGTACTGTTGTCATATTTGGGCCAGTGCATCTGCTACTAGTCTCTCACTCCTAGACAAGGTTCAAAAGAGAGTTGCCAACCTAATAGGTCCTGAAATATCATCCAAGCTTCAGCCTCTGTCCCATCGACGCAATGTAACATCCCTGTACCTATTCTACAAGTACTATAATGGTGAATGTTCTGACAAGCTGCAAGCACTTGTACCCCTTCTATGTAAATACCTCTGACAAGCAGCAAAATCCCACCTCTTCACAGTTGAGATCCCTAGATGTAAGAGAGCCTTCTACTCCAGTAGTTTCTTACCCAGAACCGCTAGACTTTGGAACTCCCTGCCAGTTCCTGCTTTCCCAACTGTACTGACATGCAGAAGTTCAAGTGTAATGTGAACCGACATCTCGCTGCCCAACTCCCCACCTAGTACCCCTGTAGCCTGTGTCCCTAATAGTAGCCCCCTACATCAAAGTGGCAATGTGCCTTGTTTGGGGTGAAAATGTAATAATAAAAAAAAAAGTTAATTAAATAAGGAGAACAAAGTCTTTCTTTAAACAACAATTTATTTGTATGGCATTGCACCATTGTGTGTAGCTTTACTGAAGTAAGAAGAAAAACTGTTATGTATATATTAATAGGATAGCGTGTGTATTATTTATTCTGTGTGTCACGCTTACATCCGAATTCCAGTTGTTTAATTGTTACGGACTTCCATTTCTTGTAATAAATGATTTTACCAAGAATTCTTCATAAGTTTTGGTTTCGGTTTCGATTATAGCTGAAGAAACTCAAGTTATATATATGTACATATATTTTTTTCATAAATTTTGATTTTGGTTTTGATTCAAGCTGATGTACCCAAGTCATATGGATATATATATATATATTTTAATTTTTTTTAAAATCACAGCTTTATAATATATAAAAGTCGATAGAACATTAACTCTATAATAATATATATATGAAATCTGCAAGAATTAAAATATAATATATAAGCATATTTTATGAGATCTATGCCGGACGTCCTTTCTAGCGTTGATAGATACTTTTGCAGTTTTAACAAAAGAGCTACAATTATATCAAAGCGTCTCCATTTATACTGAACATCTACAGAATGCCGACATCAACAAAATACATATGGCTGTGCCTCTGTGGAATTTCCACAGGTCCCGCTAGTAATAATAACAATAATAATAAAAAAGTATTATATTTAGTAAATACTATAAGTTAATCCAATGGTCATCTTGTCAGATGTGTTATTCGGTGTTGTTCGGGAGTCAACAATATCCTAACTATAGCAATCTTACAAAGAGCAGCTGTTTTTAAACGATGCGTTACCTGGGAAAAATTATGTTGTATCGAGAAAAGCTACTCTGTGTTGCTTGAGAGTCAGTGTTCAATATTCTAAATTAAGCCATTGTTCAGTATTCTACATTGAGCCATTGTCCAATATTCTAGATTGAGCCATTGTTCAGTATTCTAGATTGAGCCATTGTTCAATATTCTAGATTGAGCCATTGTTCAGTATTCTACATTGAGCCATTGTTCAATATTCTAGATTGAGCCATTGTTCAATATTCTAGATTGAGCCATTGTCCAATATTCTAGATTGAGCCATTGTTCAATATTCTAGATTGAGCCATTGTTCAATATTCTACATTGAGCCATTGTCCAATATTCTAGATTGAGCCATTGTTCAGTATTCTAGATTGAGCCATTGTTCAATATTCTAGATTGAGCCATTGTTCAGTATTCTACATTGAGCCATTGTTCAATATTCTAGATTGAGCCACTGTTCAATATTCTAGATTGAGCCATTGTTCAGTATTCTAGATTGAACCATTGTCCAGTATTCTAGATTGAGCCATTGTTCAATATTCTAAATTAAGCCATTGTTCAGTATTCTACATTGAGCCATTGTTCAATATTCTAGATTGAGCCATTGTTCAATATTCTAGATTGAGCCATTGTTCAGTATTCTAGATTTAGCCATTGTCCAGTATTCTAGATTGAGCCATTGTTCAGTATTCTAGATTGAGCCATTGTTCAGTATTCTAGATTTAGCCATTGTCCAGTATTTTAGATTGAGCCATTGTTCAGTATTCTAAATTAAGCCATTGTTCAATATTCTACATGGAGCCATTGTTCAATATTCTAGATTGAGCCATTGTTCAATATTCTAGATTGAGCCATTGTTCAGTATTCTAGATTGAACCATTGTTCAGTATTCTAGATTGAGCCATTGTTCAATATTCTAGATTGAGCCATTGTTCAGTATTCTAGATTTAGCCATTGTCCAGTATTCTAGATTGAACCATTGTTCAGTATTCTAGATTGAGCCATTGTTCAATATTCTAGATTGAGCCATTGTTCAATATTCTAGATTGAGCCATTGTTCAATATTTTAGATTGAGTCATTGTTCAGTATTCTAGATTTAGCCATTTTCCAGTATTCTAGATTGAGCCATTGTTCAGTATTCTAGATTGAGCCATTGTTCAATATTCTAGATTGAGCCATTGTTCAATATTCTAGATTGAGCCATTGTTCAATATTCTAGATTGAGCCATTGTTCAATATTTTAGATTGAGTAGTTGTGTGCAGTAATACGCTAATATATTTTTAATTATGCTTGATGGAAAAGGGAAAGACAAGACGCTCATCGTTGGCCGAGTACACACAAACATAAATATACGTTTCATTAGAGAGTAGGGTGATAAGAAACTCCGCATTGTTTTTGAGTAACTTGATATAAATATTTATTATTATTTTTAGGAGATAAGAATATTTGCCTTTAATGGTGTTGGGATTAGTCTCTGACTTCTCTTCAGTCCAAGGATAACATTAGTCTCTTTCTTTAAATAAAACCATTTATGAAAACAGCAAAGCTTTCCCTGTGTCCTCTTTTTTTGTGAAAAGAATCTCATTTCTATAGCAACCTGTAGACGAAAAGAAACTCATTTCTATAGCAACCAGTCGACGAAAAGAAGTTTACTTCTATAGCAACCAATAGATGAATAGAAGCTTATTTCTATAGGAACCAGTAGACAAAAAGAAGTTTATTTCTATAGCAACCAGTAGATGAAAAAAGTTTATTTCTATAGTAACCAGTAGACGAAAAGAAGTTTATTTCTATAGTAACCAGTAGACGAAAAGAAGTTTATTTCTATAGCAACCAGTAGACGAAAAGAAGTGTATTTCTATAGCAACCAGTAGATTAAAAGAAGCTCATTTCTATAGCAACCTGTAGACGAAAAGAAGTTTATTTCTATAGTAACCAGTAGATGAAAAAAAGCTCATTTCTATAGCAACCTGTAGACGAAAAGAAGTTTATTTCTATAGTAACCAGTAGATGAAAAGAAGTTTATTTCTATAGCAACCAGTAGATGAAAAGAAGCTCATTTCTATAGCAACCAGTAGACGAAAAGAAGTTTATTTCTATAACAATAGAAATGAATAGAAGTTTATTTCTATAGTAACCTGTAGACGAAATGGTGATGATGAAAAGAAGTAGAAAGTGTGAAAAGACTCGCACGTACAAACACAACATGCACGTATGTATAAAAACTTTTATTTTGTTTTTGAAAATGCTACATCTGGATGGAGAACTTAAAAGTACTTATCGAGGTTAATTTGTCATTATTTAACAAAACAACATCATTATGGCTGCTTTTCATGAGATGAAAGAAATGTCAATTTTTAGAGTAACTAAAAAAATTACCCAATGTTCTTCACATGTCTTCTAAACTTGCTATACCCCAAAAATAAACTCTATAAACACAATTATATTTTTCATGCAAAACTGACTTCCATTTATTAACCTGGTTCACATGTTGATATCTCTGCTCTTAGTCATTCCAAGTTTGTCTGACTGCTCCTCCCTTCACCTAAATTAGGGCCTCTATTATCTCACATATGACCACCATCTATGTCTTACCCAAGCCAGGCTCTACGCTACAGTAAGGTAACCCAAACACATTGGAGCATATTATCACATTGTTTGTTCACCTCACCTATATTAGGGTTTTGGGACGAGCAGTGTTTTCTTTTTTTCTTTTTTGTGATCATTCTCTTGAAATGTTAGCAGAGGGCACAGTATCCTTTCCCAAAAAATGATATCAGATTCTCAACTTCTGCTTATTTGCTGGAGTTACATATTGACCTCTCTTCTTTCAATCATTCCTGGCTTGTCCAATTGTTCTTCCCTCCACCTGAGCGAAGCCTTCCATTATCTTATATGAAGATGTAACCGTCATCTAAATCTTGTTGATT
Organism: Euprymna scolopes; assembly: GCF_053919585.1. NCBI lineage: Eukaryota > Metazoa > Mollusca > Cephalopoda > Sepiida > Sepiolidae > Euprymna > Euprymna scolopes. The sequence continues at coordinate 20,952,772 of NC_136526.1, read as the reverse complement.
CACACTAGAATTTGGTGACACAAACAAATTAGAAGAAAAAAAAAAGCACAAAATTCTCACCTGCATTTTTCTGCACATTTCCAATTGTTGTGCCTTGCTAAATCGCAAACGCCGCAATTCTTTGATCATCCATTCTTTTGCAGATTCTCGTTTGTTCTGATATTCTCGTATTTGTCCTTGTTTCTCATACTGTCGTAGATTTAAGAGTGCATCATCCATGTATACAGTGGGTAAATTGCTGTCTCTGTTAAACGAACAGATACCAATAACAAATGACTATAAGATTTGGCTATCTTGGCAATTGTGCAGTATAATTAACAAATGATGGGAAAAAACAGATTTGTTACATGAAAAAGGCTGTCCCCTTTTCATGTAAGTAAAAAATAAAGAGAATTAGTTAAATGAAAATGATATCGGATAAAACGAAAATCGAACCCTGTAGATAAGTTTTAAAGAACAATAGATTTTAAATGGAATGTCCAGTTAAATTGTTAATTCTTTTAAAATAGTTTATAAATAAAATTTGGCTGGAAAATCTATTCACATTCTTAGAAAGAATGCATAATAAAAATATCGGTTAGAGAATTAACAAGTAGGTTAAATTCCTTTGTAAAACAAAGAGAATGGTAAATTTCCTGGTCGTCAGAAACGGTTTTAAAACGTGCAAATCGCGCATGTGAGTAACAATGCATGTTTAAACACGGAGGCATTTCATGCCATGTGTCTGATATGTACGTGTTGGTCATGCAATGACGTCATGGGTCTCAATATAGTCAATCAAAAAACTCAGTCAGGGATTCAGTCAGTCAGAGGGGAGAAGAGAGGAGTCAGACAGAGCTGATAGAACTTTGGAAGCGGAGGTTGGAAGAAGAATCATGTAAGACTTGAATTCCTTAATGCAAAGCCATTGACCGATCGAAATGGAATAAACAAACAACTTTTTGTATCTGCGTCTTCGTGTTATGTTTCCAACAGAAAACGTATTGCCCATTTATATTATAAGAACTTGTAAAAATCATCATCTCAAAAAAAGGTAAGAAAAATATGTGTCAATGTTTATGGAAACACTTGCATTCACAGAACTGTCAAACGTAAATGCCAGACGCACTATCTCTCGGTCTATCTATCAATATATCATAAATCTCCTCTCATTGAATTACATGCTCGGCTCTCCTGTATTAGCCTGTACCCTGTCTCTTTATATATAAGACTGTCTCTATCTCATAGTATGTCTCCTTATAGATACAGAACTGTCTCTCTCTTTATATATACGCGATATATCTGCACACAACATGAACCTCTAAGACTCTCTCTAAGACAAACATAGCAACAACAACAACAATATAATACATACGTCATATTCTAAAATATAACCCCTATGCAAGAGATTTACAATCAATAACTTTTGCCAAACACAAGAAAATTTAATCTTCTATCGACTTGTATAGCTTTACAGTTTAAAATTTTTTTAAGTGTTTTTTTTTCAGATTTTGTATGGTGGTTTCTGAGACTTGTAAAAATATGGATTCAAGATGGTTGCAACCACGTGTGATTGAAATCTTTGGCATAATAACAGTTTCAGAAAGTTAAAAATATTTGAAATTTTGACCGATTTGTGAAAGTTATTAGTTTATGTTTGTTGTTTGTTTTGTTTTTGTCAAACATTAAATCTTCACATCAAGTAAAATATAACGTCATCTTCAGTCAATATTGTTACAAGCTTGAGAGACAACAATGCAAAATCTGACAAAGAAAACATTTACAAAAGGGTAAGAACTGAAAAGTTATGCATGTTTAGGAAATGTGGTTCGGTAGGATAACCAATTTATAATCAGGATTTATCAATTTTTAGGTGTGCTGCGACTTTATTGAAGTTGAAAGTAGGAGTATATCCAAAGGATCATTAAAGGTAAATTTAACGCGATCGCTGCTTAATAGAAATGTTTCAACAATCCACATCTCTACATAAAATAAAATAAAAATGAAATCTGGAAAATAATGACACTCGACAAAGAATACAAAATCTCTGTATAAAATAAACAATATTTATTTACGTACTAGGAATATTAGTTTAAATTGTTCCAACATAAGTGTTTTCTTGTAATGAGTGTTCATAATGAAGGATTAATGAAGTAAAGATTTTATGAGAATAGCACGTTTGAAATTACTGATATTTTATGAGTCCCACATGTGGGCTTAAACCTAATGTGGTTATTTTCTGAGAAAAACTCCATAATTCATATATAAACGAGTGCATGTGTGTGTGCATATTGTAAGAACAGTAGTTCGAAATAAAATTGTTTAAAGGAAGATTTAAATTCTCGTTCAATGTGGTAACTTTCCATGATGGGAATTAAAGTTCACGTTCACTGTGCATAATATCAGGACATGGGGTGGGGGATAATGTCTCTCAGTGACGGAGTTATCTTAAACATGTGCTGTTCTTGAGAAATCACAGAGTAAACTAACTTGACTTTGGGTGGACAAATCTTTAAATACAGGCCTTCTCGAATGTTCCAGCCTGTTCACTGTATTACTACGCAAAGTTCCTTTTGTTTTATGCGTGTGTGTGGTCACATCACAATGTCACGTTCTTCATACGTGAGGGTGTTGAAGTGGTGATTGCCATAAAATGTTCCTGCCAAGGATTTATTCCGGCTGGGCATAGCAGTTGCTACACATGTCGATGAAAGATTAAATTTTCTTACGTTTGATAAAAATTATTTTTGAGATGAGGATTGATAATTCGTATTGTTTGAATTATTCAAATTACTGTTCTCATCTTGACTGTTATTTGCACAATATTTCGATAGATGTAACCTCCAACTTTCTTCAGGTGTATCTTCTTGAACTCCAGAATCTTTCTGTTGAACTTTGGAATCTGCATGGAATTTCAAACGGAACCCTTTATTTAATTCTGTTCCGTCAGCCATGAGTCCTAGAAATCCTAAGAAATTTGCAAACTTTCAAATTCAAATTTACACAACGCTTATATCAAGGGAAAAAATCCCCAAAATACAGAATATTGCTCCACTCTGATCAGGAAAGGATTATAATGGCTGCTCAATATCAAGTGCAGTTTCTGCAAAACAGAAGTAGAAATTGTGAGCCACCTGACATCAAGCCACTGCATCAGCAGTAGCCAACCATCATCAACCTTACCCTAGACGACACCCGTAGCAATCACAGACTAATCCTCCTTCACCACCAACTCCCAGAACCAGCATCCATCAGCAGCAGCCAGCCACTGCCAACATCACCACGATATCAGCAGCAGCTCTAGCCACAGCACCAACAGCAGCCAGCCATCGATGACATCACCTGACGATATCAGCAGAATCCTTAGTGACAGCATCAGCAGCAGCCAACATCACCACGATATCAGCAGCAGTCCTAGCTACAACATAAGTAGCAGCCAGTTATCATTGACCTCACCTAACACCAATGGCATCGCAAGCCACCACATCAGCAGTAACCAACAATCATCAACCTCATCCTAGACGACACCTGGCAGTCACCAGACTACTCATCCTTCGCCACTAACTCCCAGAACCTGCCGACCAACTGCCATCCTTATTCCAAGCAGTTGATTGACGTCTCCGTTTCTGCCGCCACCATCACTGGCACATCTTGAAAATATCAGCGTCTTCTACTATGATAATATTGACCTTCAATAAAAGTTTGAACTAAATTTCTTTGTTTGTCCTTTTTGCTTCCATACACACATTTTTGTAATCTATATATATAAAAGGCAAAATGTGTGTGACCATTTCGTGTATGTCTCACAAAGGCTTCTTTCGCACACGCTCCCGGTGTCGTTACTATCGCTTAAAACTGTTTATATAGGTCCTATATCATAATATGTAGGATTTGGGAACGCGGGTCGTCTCTAGATTTATTTACGTCGACTTTTATGAGATTCGCGCTATTTCGCTCTGTCCCCTGTTTGTCGTGCATTTTAGTATAAATACAGTGAAAAACGTTGTGTTCTCGGCTTTCGCTCCCCCCACTTCCCACTGTCATCTGGGGGAAGTGAAAACTAAAAATAACGATCGTGCGATGACCTCATTTAGTGTCTTCCTGTCAATCAAACTTCTTTTAGCTTCATAAGCTTTAACTTAACATGCTAATCTATTACTCTCACTCGTGGTCGAGACCATTAAGTAGTTGGTATTGTTTTCCACTTCCGGGTTCAATCCCTCCTCCTGACCAAACGTTTTTTTTTATTACTTTGCTTATTCTTTAGTATTTTTTTTTCGTTTTGGTTTTGTTTTTTACATCGTCTTTTTATAATATTTAAGCAGGATTATTAATTACCCCCCCCCATACACACACCTACAAATACCCAGACAACGCCGGGTACCCCCCCCCCGCTAGTCTATAATATAAATCTCACTTGTCTGTTTAAATGTATGTATGTATGTATGTTTGTATGTCTGCATAAAACTTTTGCCAAAGGCGACAGATTTTCACGAGATCAGTATCATTTTGAAGCTCGAACCTTCGGACAACAAATATCGAAAAATTTGCTAAAAACATTAATTCCTTCACCCTCAACTGGGCACTTTTCTACAAGTGTTGCTTTTTTCGCTGATATTTTCGAAAGCCATCCCCTCTTTTCAATTGATTAGCCTTAATTTAAACCTTTGCCACTTCCAGTTTGGCGATGGACGCAACGGCAAAGACGTCACGTTTTTTTTTTTCACATTCTTTCCCTCCTTCACAGTACAGGTTCGAGCCTGTCTGCCTACGGCAACTTTTTCTTTTTTTTGCTCAACACACACCTCCAAACACCTGGGCAGCCAGGCTAGTATAACAATAAGGAAGACTCTATAGACTGGCTAAATGTGATCAGGGAAGGATTATAATGGCTGCTCAAGATCATAGATTGATGACCAAGGCTTTTAAGAAGATGAGTGGTCTCAGCAATAACAACAAATAATAGTTCTGCCACCTTACATCCAATTATAAGGTTCTGCTGAGGGACAGTTTCTATACAATCCAACACAATGGAATGTGTAAATATTTCCACTGGAAGTTGAATAAAAAGCTGAATATCGAATGTAGCAGCAACCCCTCATACATATCAGAAAGAACAGTTGGAAATAAGTTGTTCACCATCCACTATGACTATGCAATCCCTACAACTATGTACCAAGAAAACAGAGCTATTAAACTTGACATAGTGATATGGGAAAAGAAAGAGAAAGAAGTAACCTTAGTAGAAGTTTTTGTTCTCAATAATGCTGATGATGTTAAACAGAGCTGAGAGGGAAAAGATAATGAAATATCAAGGTCTTATATACGACATGAAAAGAAACTGGAATTTTAGGAAGATCGTCATCATTCCAGTAGTTATAGGAGCAACTGGACTCATGAAAAAGAATTTAAAAAACTACCTGGCAAACATACCCGGTGAACCAAGTGCAAAAGAGGTACAAGCAATTGCACTTAAAGGGACAGCTAGAATCTTAAAAAGATCTCTTGGTTGGAATTCCATTTTCTTTTCATGTCGTATATAAGACCTTGTTATCTTTTCCCTCTCAGCTTTGTTTAACTCAGCATCATTGCTTTCACAAAAAACACTCGTCTAGCTGAAAATCAATAATTCCTCCAACTCTTTATCTGTGCTTAATCCTAAATGTAGATTTCATGAACAAAGCTTCTTTCTTAGAACTGCACGCCTGTGGAATTATCTTCCGTTTTCCTGCTTTCCAGCTGACTACAATATGGTTGTAAACAAGTTCTTGATGAGCCGTTCCATATAAGTTAACAAATTTACCGAATTTCCATTACTAACGATTACTTTATTGTCCAATTGTCTACTGTACACTTTTTAACCCTTATCCTCGAGTGGCCTCTGTGCCTTGATAAGTGGTGATGCCCATATCCTGGCATCCAGTAAGATATTCCATCCCCAGATAGAAGAAAATGATAAACTCTATATTATCGATTTAAGAACAAGAGTGATTTCGATTTATTTTCGTGAGTATGAGTTGTATCGACAAGAGTAGTCTTATAGAATTATAAATAAAGTTCGTGTGGGTAGCGCACGTGGAAATAAATGGTAGTTTGAAGAGAGCCATAGCTAGCTCGTTGTACTCACGTTCAGCCCCAGGCAGGGTCAAGATCAAAGAGGGTTAAAGGTTCATGATTTCGCCTTTTATATACTCAGTCACATGATTAAAAGCTGGCTTGTGATTGGACAAGCCAGAGAGAAAACGGATTTCAAATCTCAAAGTTGTGGGAAGTAGTCTCTGCCTGTTTGTAGCGACTGCTACAAGGTACAAACGATTGCACTTAAAGGGACAACTAGAATCTTAAAAAGATCTTTTGGTTGGAATGTATGAGATAGTGGGTGAATGTCTGGCATCCAGTAGGATGTCCCATCCCCAGCTAGAACAAAATAATAAAATCTATATCATAGAATACATAATTACATTATTGCCTGAGATCTTTTAGATATACTGATAGGAGAGAAAAATATATTATTACTTCAAAAATGGTGTGATGTCCAGCAAAGGTACTTTTTGTTTCATTAACACTGACGGTGGAGTCTTCAAGGGAGTTTGGTCGGCCAGGCTGTCTTCGATCTCTGCTTTCTCAACGTTAATTAAATGAGCGTTGAGATATTTTAGTTGTGATTGAGCAGCCTGCAATAATAAGAATAAAAATGATTCAGTAAATACTTAACAGATATTTGGTGTGACTTGTGATAACAATCCTCAGTAAGTACAGCAAATATGATTATTATTGAAACATATATTTCATTTTGATGAAAACAAACAAGTAGGGTTAGGGATACAAAGATGTCTAAAGTAGGAGAGTTTCTAAAGCTGCCCATGTACGAAGGCCTTCAAAAATTACCTAAGAATGACATTATAGCAATAGAAAGGCATTATAGACTAGATGTCAGACCCGCTCTTTGTAGGGCACAGTTAATTCCTATAGTAGACGAGTACCTTAAAAGTCAAAATAAGAACGTTATGACAGGGATAGATAGTTTTATAGAATCTCTCACATTCGAAGGATTGCATAGTTTGGAAAAAGATGACATTTTAGTAGTAGGGAAACGTCATGGATTAGATGTTGCACCGGATATGCGGAAGACGCAGTTAGAACGGATAGTAACAATACATTTAGTGGAAAATAAAAGAAAAAGTTCTAATAATTGAACCTATTTAAAACTGTTTCTTGAAATTTTCTTTGCAAAAAAATTTGGATAAAACAAACAAAAAATACTCCAGAAAAAAATATTTTGCTTCTTTGGATCTTTTATGTCTTGTTTGAAAGAACATAAGATAAAAAAAAATGATTGTATTTATTGCGGACTATTATCCTCATCTTTTCTTAGTTGTTTCATGACGTTTCGACCAACTATTCCTCTGGCCTTCGTCAGGTGGTAACCGCGACGGGATAGGAACTCCGAATCTCCTAACTGCATCCATTACTGGCTTCCGTAGTTGTTGTCATCTCACCACGTATCCCGTCGCGGTTACCACTTGACGAAGGCCAGAGAAATAGTTGGCCGAAACGTCGTGAAACAACTAAGAAAAGATGAGGATAATAGTCCGCAATAAAATAAAAATTAATAAATAATACTCATCGCAATAATGAATTCCAATTAAATAATATAAAAAAAAACTGTTTCTGTGTTAGAATTAGTACTGGCTGCAGAAGAAAAAATTCATACAGAGACAGAATTAGTTAGAATGACACAAATGACGAGTACCGAAGAAATAAACGAAATAACAAACATTTAGGTGCAATAGCCATGTTCACTAATAGTTGTGCGAATTTCCCACCCCAACTAGTTTTTCCTAACCCTGAAATAGCATACAAGTTAAGTTAAGGACAACGAGTAATATTTGAAAACAAGTAGTTGTGGGGTTTACAACTACTGTTTTGATCGATGTAATCTCAATTTAGAATTTCAAATCGAACCCTTAATTTAATCGACAATGATACCATGCTCTCGTTACATCAGATCTTCTAAGGACATGCGATCCTAATAAACGGTTCTGTTCGAAATTGCAGATTCCTGAGTTCGTCAGAAAGATTCCTGAGAAAGATTTTCAAGTTTGATAAGATTAAAGAAGGTCAGACGGTATATCAATCGAAACAGTGTGAAAATAAAACTAAAGATGAGAACAGTAGTTTGAAGAATTCAAATAATCCAAATAATTCATCCTCATCTCAAAAATTCAGAAACATACTATTCTCATCTTGGATTTTATTCTCACAATGTTTCGACCGATGTAACTCCCAACCTTCTTCAGGTGTAGAATTCAGGAATCTATATGGAATTTTGAACTAAACCCCTTATTGATATACTTTTCTCCGGTGTATTTAATGCAACACCGTGTTACCATTGGATCTTTATAATATAGTAGATCTTTGATGTGTTCAACTGTCATTATGACAATATATCCATCAAATTAAGCCTTATGCTTGAGAAGCTTTTAGTCTTGATAAGTGATAACGCATTACTAAAAAAACAAGTTGTAATCATACCTTTGCTGCTCGTCCAGGTTCAGCTTCTTCCCAGGCCTTCTTCATCTGGCGTATTTCTTCAGCTCTTGACGTATCGCGGCGTATTTCTATCACATCCTGCAATGAAATATTATCTTATTTTAGATGAAGCCAAGTATCTCTTTAAGTGGTTCTGTCATAGTTAAGTTTGTAACAGCAGTTTTGTCAGTCTTGTGGAATTAATGTTTGTGAAGAATCAGACAGCTCAAATTTTTTGTCGGACTTATTAGCATTGGATACACATGAAGTGTAATGGAATTGCAGGTAAGTTAAGAGATGATAACCAGTTTGTGTGTAAGAAGTCTAAAACAATGGATGAGAAATCAGAAGTGAAGAAATTACGTGGTGAAACGATAAATTTGTTGCCCTAAAGAAAATAACACTACAGTTTTATTTGAAAACTTTTATTGAAAAAAAATCAATTCAGGTAATTTGATTATGTAGTAGAGCTAACATCTAATCAATGTAGTCGCCTTCAGCCTCAATCACCGCCTTGATATGGGTCCGGAAGTGCATGCCAGCGGGAGCTCAGTGAATACTTGGCAGATGGTGGCGATTATCCTGGCTTTGGTGTGTCGCAGGAGGTCATGTTAGTAATGTTCTTGACATATGAGGAAACAAAGTAGTCCAGCATGTTCAGGTCAGGGGGGAAAGGAGGGGGGATGCGAGAGAAGGGTACAAAGTCGTAGCACTCCTTCTGAAGCCAAGCTTGGGTCTATTTAGACTTGTGGGCCAGTGCTGAGTCCTGCTGTCACACCCAGAGTCTGGCAGCGACCATCTTCAGTACATCCAGGTAGACTTTGGTGTTGACTTTCAAGCCAGCTTCGAAGATGTGAGGTGGCATGATGTGGCCTTCACTTGAAACCACACCAAAGACCATAACTGTGGCTAGAAATTTTGTTGAGCTGTACCCTCAAGCGTTAAACCATCTAGACTTGCATTTTGAGGATGCTGGCAATGATGCTGTTGTCATAAATTGGATCAGTAGAGAGCATGAGTTGTACAGCGGCACATCTCCAATCTCGCCCATTGAACATTGTGTCACTTGAAGACATGATAGAAGGCTGCTATCGCTCTTGAGATTTGTACACAACTGACCAACTAGTAGATGGTTTGTACCCCCCCCCCCCGAACAAAAAAAGAAAACTGGTTTTCATCAAACGGTTAAGGAATCATGTCGTCTTTTCTAGATTGACAATTTTATTGTTCCACTGTATTAAACAGGACTCCAACAACGTATTCTCAACCCTCCCTTTCCATGCCTTTGGCCAAAACAGGTGGACTCAATGACTCGCATACCAACCTCCTTCAGCACACACTCCCACATTCTTACACACTAAAGAAATCCGGTGAACAGAAACAAATTGCTACTCACAGCTATACATACACTAACAAGAGCAAGGTAAACCAACACACATACACAATGCCACACTATGAACGTTTTGATTTGTGACTATTTACTCTGTTTCCTTTACAAACCGCGTGTTTGCCCATTTGATTGAAATTAACTTTTATATTCTTATCTAAAAATGTTTTCTTATAAAATTTCTCATGAGAGTAGATTTAGACAAAAATCCAATTGTTAATGTAGCTGCCCTAAAAACGGCATTCTGGACTAAAACAATAATAAAAAGTGCCTCTGCTTAGAAGGACTTCTTATTCACTGGTTGGGGACAGGAAAGATATTGGCAAAACAATACAGAACTCTGACTTCATGGGGAGACAAGTAAATGATTTCTGTAATGTTTTTTTTTTTTAAAATAAATACAAAAAAATAAAACAATGAGAATAATTTTAATTAAAAAAAAAAAATTAAATATTATCCGTCAGTTCACAAGTTTCATGAGCATACATTCCAATTAGCATTCCAAACGAAGTCATTAATGCTACCATGATGCTAAATGGAACAAGGTCGCTGGAAAGATGGTGGGATCCTTCTACTGCTCCAGAAGATATCTCACTACTGATGCAATTCTCTATCTATATAATAGCCAAGTACGTCCAAGGATGGAATACTGCTGCCATATCTGTGCAGGAGCTGCTAAAAACAGCCTATCTTACCTTGACAGAGTACAAAATAGACTTCGTGGCTTAGTGGGGGATGCCCTTCTCTCTCCCACAGAAGAGACGTTGCGAGCCTATCCTTGTTTTATCGTTATTTCCATGGCAGGTGCTCGTCTGAACTCCAATCTCTGGTCCCCCCTTGTCAATCTTTCACGAAAAACACCCGTCTAGCTGAATCCACTGTGAAAAATTTCCCCCACTATTTATCTGTGCCTAAATCAAAATGTGGATTACATGAACAAAGCTTCTTTCTTAGAACTGCACGCCTGTGGAACTCTGTTCCGTCTGCCTGCTTCCCACCAGACTACAACTTGGATGTGTTCAAGTTCAACGTAAACAAATTCCTAATGAACCGCCCCCTTAAGTAAGCACTTCATCAAATCTCCACACTAACGTAATGTACTTGCAATAACTCTTATCCCTGAGTGGCTTCCGGGCCTTGATAAGTGGTGACCACTGTGTAAAAAAAAAAATATGAGCACACTCAAGCATTGGTCAGGTTGCCAGATGGGGATACTGAATTTTTCGACATCCACACCAGGATTCTACAAGGAGATACTCTTGCCCCGTTTTTTTCCATTGTCTGTCTTGACCTTGTACTTCACACCTCTGTTGATATACACAACACACTAAGCTTCACCCTAAATGAATCCAGAAACAGACGTCATCAATCAGCACACATAACTGATGCAGATTACGCAGACAATATTGCTTTGTTTGCAAATAACACTTCTGATGTGCAAACACTGTCATGCACGCTAGAAAAGTCTGCAAATGACATTGGTCTCCACATTAATGCGGATAAGACAAAGTTTATGACTTTCAATGTGAAAGAAGAGATCAGGGCTCTGGTTGGAACAACACTAAAAGAAGTTGCTGAGTTTATGTATCTGGGCAGCAACATTAGTTTCCACAGAGAGAGATATCGAAATTCGCATCTCAAAAGCATGGGCTGCATTGAATGGGCAGTGTTCAGTATGGATTTCAAGGCTAACTGACATACTGAAAAGGCAGTTCTTCAGGGCAGTGGTAGAGTCTATCATTGCTTAGGGTGCTACAGCCTGGACACGAGCAGCGGCTTGGTTCCCACCAGTTTTGGCAAATAGCAAACAGAATCCTGAACAGAAGCGTGTGCTCCATCCCAACTATTATCAATGGACCTGAGGTAATCTCGTCAGCATCAGACAAAGCCAAACTCTTTGTCAAGAACTTTGCAGCTAATTCTACCCTTTGCGACCAAGACCGCCAACCCCCAATATTTCCTCCTGTATCAGAAAACACGCTATGTGATATACGTATATCTGTACGCGATGTTGCCAAGCTAATCAAAAACCTTGATTCCAGTAAAGCAACTGGCCCTGATGGTATTCCAATTATAGTACTCAAAAAACTTCAACCTGAACTAGCGCCCATACTTACAAAACTGTTTAAACGTTGTCTTAAGGAGAATAGTTTCCCATCTCCCTGGAAAATCTCATCAGTATGCCCTGTATTTAAGAATTCAGGTGATCGCTCATCCCCCTCTCAGTACAGGCCAATAAGTCTCCTGTGCGTCATGAGTAAGTTGCTAGAATCTGTGTTAAATACAGAAGTAATCAAACATCTCAACAAAAATAACCTTCTTAGTGACACTCAATATGGTTTCCGTTCTGCTAGATCTACAGCAGATGTCCTTACAGTTATATCGCATAGGATTAGCAAATCTCTCGACGGTGGCAATCTTTCTAGGGCAATTGCTCTTGACATATCTAAAGCCTTTGATAGGGTATGGCATAAAGGTTTACTTCATAAGATCGCTAGCTATGGTATAGCTGGAAAAGTCTTCTCAATTATTAAATCATTTCTTTCTGATAGGTTCATAAGAGTAGTAGTTGAGGGGCAAAAATCAGAAGCTCACAGTATTAATGCCGGTGTCCCTCAGGGATCCATCCTGGGCCCAACTCTTTTCCTGATCTACATTAATGATCTTCCAAATCATATCCTTACATCATTTGTAGACATTTATGCTGACGACACTACCATTTATGGTAGCACATCTAAGACAGTAAACGAGCAAGTACTCTCCAATTCTCTCTCCTCTGATCTTGAGCATGTAGTACAATGGGGAAAGGAGTGGCTGGTTACTTTTAATGCATCTAAAACCAAGCTTCTCTCTTTACATCATCAACATTTTAATCCACATTTGTCATCAATTGAAATGAATGGCTCTCGTCTTCAGGAGGCCTCAAGTTTTGACAAGCTTCTGGGCTTGACCATTACTCCTGATCTTAAATGGAACACGTATATCAAATCTGTTGCCAAGGCCGCTGGAAAAATGGTGGGATCTTTCTATCGATCCAGTAGATATCTCACTGCTGATGCTATTCTCTATCTATATAAGAGCCAGGTACGTCCAAGGATGGAATACTGTTGCCACATCTGGGCAGGAGCTGCTAGAAAGGACTTGTCCTGCCTTGATAGAGTTCAAAATAGACTTCGTAGCCTCGTAGGAGATGTCCTTTTCTCCTCCTTACAACCTCTATCTCACAGAAGAGATGTTGCGAGTTTGTCTCTGATGTATCGTTATTTTCATGGAAAGTGTTCAACTGAGCTTCAATCTATGGTCCCCCCTCGCCAAACTTTCACAAGAAACACTCGTCTAGCTGTAAACACTATCAATAATTTCCCCCACTCTTTATCTGTGCCTAAACCTAAACATAGATTCCATGAACAAAGCTTCTTTCTTAGAACTGCACGCCTGTGGAATTGTCTTCCGTTTTCCTGCTTTCCGGCTGACTACAATATGGTTGTGTTCAAGTCTAAGGTAAATAAGTTATTGATGAGCCGTTCCATATAAGTTATTAAATTTACCAAATTTTCATTACTAATGATTACTATATTGACCAACTTCTACTGTACACTCTTTAACCCTTATCCTTGAGTGGCCTCTGGGCCTTGATAATGTGGTGATGCCTTTGTAAAAAAAAAAAAAAAAAAAAAAAAAAACACTCACCAAAAGGATGGAAAGAAAATTAGACAGCACATACACCTGTATGCTACAAACATCTTGGCAAAATCATCCCACGAAGCAGCAACTTTATGGCAATCTACCTGCCATATCTAATACCATCAGGGAAAGACGCCTACGATTTGCAGGTCGCTGTCTGAGGGGCAAGCATGAATTAGTGAGTGATTTACTGCTATGGACTCCATGACACAGACGCACAAGCAAAGGACGATCTAGACTACGTACATCCAGAAAATAGCACACGATGCCAACTGTGAACGAAGATCTGAGGCAGCTGATGGAAGACAGGAAACTCTGGAGAGGAAGAGTCACATTGGTTCAGGCAAGGAGCCCGTCCTGATGATGATGATGATGATGATGATGATGATGATTAATCAAAAGTGAAAGCAACCGATGTCATTTTCATAGTTGCTTAGTTTGAAATCTATGACAGGAATGAAGAAAGGACACTTTCATTGAAATGTTGACGTTTTCTTCTTTTTTGCCAGTAGTGGAGGGGGCATCCCGAAATGTGAATACTTGGTTCCTTGGCCCCTCAGTTTAATGTCAGTCTTAAATAATCTCTACTCGTTCAGTTCGTTTTAAGACTTCCCCATCTGACCACTACATCTTTCATCTCTCCCTCTTTGATCCATGTGACATTATATCCGTTTCTGGTTACCAGGTTGTGGTGATATTCGAGTACATGACCACATGACCTCAATATGCTGTGTACATGTGAATGCAATCCTGCGAACCCAAATCATCAAATGCATACTAGCAACGTACCCATTACTATTTAACCCTTGTACTCTTATCATGCAGATTGCATACCTGACTTTGGCTATCACTGACCAACTGTAAGATCCAATGTGGTCGGTTGCTTTCAAATTGCTGTGAAGCAGGACGTCCTTCTTTGCCATCTTTAGCATCCTTGGCAAGCTTACCCTTGCCCACTTTTAATTTGCTCAGGTGAGTGGCTGATTTTTCTGGACGCTGGTTTGGAGAAGCTGAGGTTTCTTTGTAATCAACTGAAACAAATTGAAGAAAACAAATCAGAAATGGGCAAACGGGTATTTATAAAAAAAATTTGATGCAATAAGTGTTGCTTCTACAGCAGCTTTGCTTCCAACAAAGCCTTTATCAGATGATGACTTCAGGTATGGTTTCTGTTACAATATTTTTGAACCATAATGGGTGTATGATCCCACACAATCGGGAGATTCTATTTATAAACGATGCTGCTAGGAACTGACGAATCAAATTAATTCACGTTCTTTGCTCCATAAATACTAAACCTTTCTGTAGCAATTTTGCATATGTTTTCTCCGTCGCAACATGGGAAGAATCTTTTGCTCTGTGGATTCCAACTCGAGAACTGTCTACTGCAAACCAGTCACCTCTCAGGATTTGTGTAGAACAACGAACCATCGGAAACTGTTTTAAAACTGAACATGGCTTATACTTCTAGAGTTTCAAGGCCGAAACGTCATTACCATTAGCCCAGAGCACGCCAGCAATATCTCAATATACAACCAGACTTTGTTGGATTGTTGGTAATCTGTGGGATGCCATATCCACAATGATGCACATAGAGCATTGTCTTGTGTTTTCTTTGTGACTTTTTTCTTGTTTGATGGAGGAAGACCAAGATTATTCAAGAACATGGAGGTTGAGTATATATATATATATATATATATATATATATATATATATATATATGTATATATATATATATATATATATATATATATATCAAGGGACTCTCCCCGTCGATTTCAATGTATGAGGTTCTGCCACAACAACCAAGTTGCTCGGAAATCCACACAAATGATTTGTTTATAGTGATGGAAGTTATGTGTAGAACCATCCGCACTTTTAGGTATTACTACTAACCTCCGTCAGTGCAGATAACTACTACAGAACAGAGTATACAGTAGACCATAGGTTTTCACATCAGAGTTGCATTCTTCTAGATGCATGTCTTAATGAAGATTGAGGGTGCATGACTCCCAGTGAATTAAAGCGCCTTCAGATACTAACCTGAAAATTTCTACGACTAATATATATATTACCATATACATATATATATATATATATATATATATATATATATATATATATATATATATATGAGAATGAAAAAGGAAATATAAAATAGATAAATGGTTATCGATATTTCGACCCTATTTCAGGGGACATCATCAGAATTGAGTTTAAAAATGCTAAGGAAACATGTTATAAACCACATGCGAATGAAGAGGGAAGGAACTTTATGTTCTTTCTTACTCTGGAAAGGAATTAGCATATGTGCGTGTTGGATTATGTATATATACATTCAGATGTTACTCATATACATATATACATGCATAATTATTGTTAAATTGTTTTGTCTTTGTTTTGTAACAGTTCAGTAAATATGAACTCGTACAACTCCGATAATTCGACATGACATGATCCCAAATGTTACATAAGGGAGGGAGAAGAAACGGATTTGGACTTGGACACTTTACTTGAGGGATACTGGTACCCTGGTGATGACGTGTCCATTTTACTAATGAAGAGAAGAAGTTTACGACGATGAGAGAGAGAGATATTACAAGTGTTAAGAGACGAGAGAACGGGACCCAAGATCTCTTAAACCGTTAGTCTACTGGTTAGGACACTGGTTGTGGATGTATGTGTTTATATATAGAAGTTCATACCTGGTTCCGCTGCTCTGGGAGAGTCTTCATCTGGGTGGAGCTCTCTTGCTGTTTTCGCCGGAATACACAAGATGAAGACAGATGTTGGGTTTTCAACCTTTTATTCTCCCAGGCATGATCTGCAGATGTCGCCATCGATGGTCTCCACTGTGGGTACCTACCACGTCCCACGTCTGGGGCGCGCATCTCCCCCCTTACTTAGGAGAGAACCATTTTAGACCTCTGCTCGGCTTGGCATTTTCTGAGAGACTCAACGTTTCACCAACCTTGCCACGTAGTATCACATGACATCCGGTTAGATGAAACGTCACTTCCTACAACGTGGATTTACTACAAAAATATCTCTCTGACCTCCTCCCACCCTCTCCCTCTCTCTCTCGATCTACTATCTAATAGAGACACAGAGAGAGAAAATAGAGAGAGTATGAAAGAGCCAGAGAGAGAGAGAGGAGAGATGCTCTTTAACATTCCTCCACCCCTTTTTTATCAAAATGTATGGCAAGCCATACATTTTTAATAACTAACTAACTAAAAAAAATAATTATGTCCGAAGTACATCTTTATTCTTTCACTTTCCGGACTCACCCCTTTTCCAAGAAAGATCAGGCACCAGTACTCTTCTACAACACTATCAACCCTTCTGCTGCTTCTCGAAAGTCCCTCCTCGACATTAACTTGCTTCCAAGTTAGACAAAGATACAGCTTTGCAGATATACATCTTGTCTAGGCGGTCGCATTGTTGGATATTTTCCACTGACTCTGCTCTTTATTTGGACCACTTGGCCAAACAAATGGAGACTCCATTTTCGATCACTTTTTCGAAATGGGGCCAGCATATCGCAATTACGACCAGAACGTCGGATGCTCCATGTTGGTGGTAGCTTTATCGCATGGGGACTCGAACCCCAGACCCTCAGATTAAAAGTCTGATGCTCTACCGACCCAACCATCCCACTCGCGTTCTCGACTTTCAGCATAGGCCTAAGTCCCAGTTTTTTTTTTCTTTTACTGTAATGCCCTGACGTCTTTCTCTGAGTGGTCCTATTACTGGAGCTTTGTTCTATTCAATCTACTACTTCGGGATTTCACAAAGCTCTTCTACTAACTCCCTTGGTTGGTCTAAGCCAAGATACGCCTTCACACTGATTCACTCGGAGCCTGTTTGAGTTCCTGGAACCCGACAAGATACGGAATCATCACTCTCTAACTAATGCGCCAAAGCTTACTTGCGCATCGATTTCTAACTAAGTAGCTTTCCCTTTGTGATTTTTCCGTATTCCCAGCAAGTCCCAAGATTCCAACCCAGATATCCCTCACACATTCCTCTAAAAAAATAAAAATAATAATAAGGCTCTATCTTGTCCCTTACGTAATCTGCATCTTTCCCTTTCTTCTATCTCCCCGTGATTAGGCTTGGTACCGACTGTCCAGTCGCTCCGTACCCTGAGGAATTATCGCGACCTCGCACGCCAGACTTTTGTTGGACAAGACTTATTGCCGTTGCTTGGGCCTACGTGGCATCTTCCAACTCACTGGAACCACTAGTATTGTTTTAACAGGGTACTCATTACTCTAAAATAGTATTTCCCATGCCAAATTTTCTAATTTGTGACAATACCATGGCTTATAAAAAAAAATAAAACAACAGAAAAAACTGCTTTCTACAGCCTAATCGCCTTGTAATTCTCATGAAAAAAATGCAACTTCGCGCTAAACGTCCCTAAATTATAACTAAACCAACCAAATCTATTCCAAAATAATTTAATTTAATAATACCAATTAAATTCACCCAGCATGTTTTTTTTTTTTTAAATTTGGTACCTTTAATTCACAATAGGGTAACATTTTACTTCTAAAATTCTTCCTCCACCCCTTTTTTATCAAAATGTATGGCAAAGCCATACATTTTTAATAACTAACTAACTAAACTAAGGAGGGAATACATACGCTACCCGCTGGCAAGAAGACTGTCCTACGATAAATCGATAAACTCAAAATTAAATAAATACAACAATAAAATTGCCATGTAGCGCTACCCTGCGCTCTTCAAGGTCAAACTCCTTTATGACCCCATGGCTTCTTCGTACCCATCTCGGGACTTCCAGAGCATCCTTTGCTCCCGGTCGACACTACTCGTGGTCGATAATTTCACGGCTCCTAGCCGAACAACAATAAAACACAAAATCGAGGTCCATCTGCCTCCTACTTACATCTCAGGATTTACGGACAATCTTCTTTACTCCTAGGTAGCACAAAAACAACAAAAAAAAAATCCCATCCCAAACCTTCACCATTTCACATCAAATGTTCTTAATTAATTTACCTCCTCTATGACTATACTTAATTGGTCCAAGAGTAATCAAGTCGGTTTTATTTATTCTACCCCATTTACCTTTGTGTGGTCAACACCTTTATTTATTCTACCCCATTTACATTTGTGTGGTCAACACACAATGGACATGTCCTCCGACTGTCCATATTAGTTACAGAGATCGCCTATTTCTCTATAACTATCTCGTGCTTCCCTGAGCACCTACCAAAATATGGATTTTTTTAAATTTTATTTATTACGAGGACGTTCTGTACCGTCCTCCACCGAATTACGCATCCGGAACAAAAAAAAAAATCTGTCGAAACTACAAGAACAAAACAACAAACAAAAAAAATATGTATACAAGAATAAATACCGACTGACTTCCTGACCTCATTACTCATAATCCAGCAAACCGTCTGCCTGTCCAACTACTGTATTTCGATTAAAAAAAAAAATCCTTATTCCTTATTCTTTTGTCTTCCGACATCATCCCATTTTAAAATTCTCATTTATGTTTTCCTTGCATAATCCCGTTATCTCAAAAATTATTATTGATAATTGATATACCTCTATCCTGTCATCATCTTATTTTTAAAAAATTAAATTACATTGACACCACGTGGCAAGACCATCGATGCCCCCATCTGCTATACAAATACAAGATAACAAAAGTACAGAAAAAGAAATACAGAAAAATACACATGGCAACTCAACAATACTTAACAATATTCAATAATACTTAATTAATATATACTTAATTAATTCACTTATAACTAACAACTTTCAGCAAAGTTCAACAAAATTATCACAGATCAAATTGTCCACGTAAGCAAAGTTCAAGGGTTTTCTGAAACTAAAAAAAAAAATCATTATTCTTTTACAATTAACCACAGAATTAAATTAAAAAGTTCCGCTTCTATTCTATTCATATAATTATAATTTACTTAAAATTAATCCGGAGGGATGCCACATCACCAACCTGATTTTTATTTCACCTAATACTTTCGACAATAGTGTAATTTCTTCTTTTTTTTTTTCAAATCTAAAATGACATCTTGCTATTCCGAATGCATTTAAAAGTTCACTGTCCCTTATTTTTGTAACGCTTTGCTAAATTCAACAATGTCAAATGACTGACAGGTTTATAAACTGTGGACAAGCTCGATGTCATTTTGCTTAAACAAATGTTCGTTTGTGTTGTCTTGTCTATTTAAATATATATATATATACGTTTTTTTTTTCTTTCTCCGTGTTTTAAATTCTTTCTCTGTGTTTTTCAATTTTATTTTTATTTTTAATATGGTAAATTAATTTTCTTTTCTCTTTTGTTTTTCAGTCGTTTTCAAAGCTTACAGCGTATTTTTAATTTTGGAGTTTAATTTTCTTCTAAATGCGTATGGTATTCTTCATGCCTTTGCTATCTTTTTCAACACATAACTGAATCATTTTTTCTTCTTCTTCCTTCCTCTCTCTCTATCTTTCTATCTCTCTACCGGTTTTTCACTGTTCTTCATTTATTCTCTTTTTCTCTTCATTTTCACTATTCTTTCTTTTTTTATTCCACTGTCTCTTCTCCGTTTTTTTCTCCCTCCTTTTTCCTACATTTCTCTTCTTGTCTTTATTTTTCCTCGTTATTTCTTTTTCTCGCTATGTCCGTGGCAATCCAGGTTTCGATATATGCCCCATGCGGGGGCAAGGAGGTCAACGGCACCAAATAACATATATGTTACATAAGGGAGGGAGAAGAAACGGATTTGGACTTGGACACTTTACTTGAGGGATACTGGTACCCTGGTGATGACGTGTCCATTTTACTAATGAAGAGAAGAAGTTTACGACGATGAGAGAGAGAGATATTACAAGTGTTAAGAGACGAGAGAACGGGACCCAAGATCTCTTAAACCGTTAGTCTACTGGTTAGGACACTGGTTGTGGATGTATGTGTTTATATATAGAAGTTCATACCTGGTTCCGCTGCTCTGGGAGAGTCTTCATCTGGGTGGAGCTCTCTTGCTGTTTTCGCCGGAATACACAAGATGAAGACAGATGTTGGGTTTTCAACCTTTTATTCTCCCAGGCATGATCTGCAGATGTCGCCATCGATGGTCTCCACTGTGGGTACCTACCACGTCCCACGTCTGGGGCGCGCATCTCCCCCCTTACTTAGGAGAGAACCATTTTAGACCTCTGCTCGGCTTGGCATTTTCTGAGAGACTCAACGTTTCACCAACCTTGCCACGTAGTATCACATGACATCCGGTTAGATGAAACGTCACTTCCTACAACGTGGATTTACTACAAAAATATCTCTCTGGCCTCCTCCCACCCTCTCCCTCTCTCTCTCGATCTACTATCTAATAGAGACACAGAGAGAGAAAATAGAGAGAGTATGAAAGAGCCAGAGAGAGAGAGAGGAGAGATGCTCTTTAACAACTCCATTGATCCAAACCTGAACACCTTCGATGGTTCGACATAACACGATCCTGAACAACTCTGTTGATTCGAATCCGAATACCGACGATTCGACATGACATGATCCCAAACAACTCTGTTGATTCAAATCCGAATACCTTGACACAATCCTGACTGCAATGACTCAACGAGACATGTTACCAGAGCAACATTGGGTGGGAGTTACTCGCAGAATGACTAATTGGCTTTTTTATAGCCTTTGGACGAACTCATTTTCACCATAGGTAGTCCTGACTTAGATATTGGCATACAATTCTTGAGCGTTTCCATGCATGTTCGTTTTTAATTAGTTTCAGAATGTATCATTTTCATGTTACTAACTAATATTGATCATAAATCAGAAGGTAAAGGTGAAGCAGTTATGTTTTTGTGAATGCTGATAAAGTGAACTAGAGATTACAAGATTCGCGATGAGGATAGCAGTTGTAAAACTCATATAACTATTAGCGTTAGAATGTTATGAGAGTTTTATTCTTTCAAAGAGCATTTAAACTTTTAAATAACATTGATATAAATTCATATGTTTTATAAGTTATGGACGAGTTGTTTTTTACTACAAGATTTTGGGTTCAATTTTTTTTTTTTAGTAAATAATGAATCTAGCTTAATTATTATTAGCGGGGAGACCCAATGTTGCCCGGGATTGAATGATGTTCAACGAATATTTCACACTCTCATAATTTTATTGTCATCGAAATCGGTGAAATCACCCATTTTTCAATCAAATCGATTGATTGCCCTAGTTGGGGATCCATCGCGGTGCACCGGGAGGAAGCTTCACATATCTCCCCGCAGTGACTTAGTTCACAAAACATTGTAGTTTACATTGTACTATAGAGAACCTACTGTTGATTTTATAAAATTCTTTTTTTTTTTTATATATATAATGTCTTGAATTAAAGTTTAAAATGAAAAAGCCAAGTATCATAGTCCAATTGTGCTCTAAGCAGAAACATTCATTGCGAATGCGCCCCTGTCATATCAAAGAACCTACTATTGATTTTATATGCTGAGCCTTTCAGCTTGTGTGGTAATGAAACTTCTCAAATGCTTTAGTGTTGTTAGGAGTCAACTTTGGTCCAAATCGCCTGTTCCTTCTTTAATTGGACTTTTTCGATTATCGATACTTATCAAAGACATCCTGATAGAAAGCCTATCTAAGAACACTGCCGGATACTAAAAGTATATTTGTATGAAATTTCATGAAAATCGATCGAGCCGTTTTCGAGTCCATAGGAAACTGTCTCTGTCACACACACACACCCACAGTTCCTTTTATATAATAGTATAGTAGAGACAGAGATTAACTGTGGAAATGTATCAGTGTACAATATTTGAATACAGTTTGAATTATGATATTGAATATTGTTTTTTTGCGGTAGTATATTTGTAGTAGTATATTTGGAATAGTATATTTGTAGTAGTATATTTGTAGTAGTATATTTGCAGTAGTATATTTGGAGTAGTATATCTGAAGTAATATATTTGGAGTAGTATATTTGCAGTAGTATATTTGTAGTAGTATATCTGAAGTAATATATTTGTAGTAGTATATTTGTAGTAGTATATTTGTAGTAGTACATTTGTAGTAGTATATTTGAAGTAGTATATTTGGAGTAGTATATTTGGAGTAGTATATTTGGAGTAGTATATTTGGAGTAGTATATTGATAGTAGCATATTTGGAGTAGTATATTGATAGTAGCATATTTGGAGTACTATATTTGTAATAGTATATTTGTAGTACTATATTTGTAATAGTATATTTGTAGTAGTATATTTGGAGTAGTGTATTTGGAGTAGTATATTTGGAGTAGTATATTTGTAGTAGTATATTTGGAGTAGTGTATTTGTAGCAGTATATTTGGAGTAGTGTATTTGGAGTAGTATATTTGTAGTAGTATATTTGGAGTAGTATATTTGGAGTAGTATATTGATAGTAGCATATTTGTCGTAGTATATTTGCAGTAGTATATTTGGAGTTTTGAATTATTAATTACATTTGTTCATCAAGCATCATCATCATCATTATGCTCAACAGTATAAATATATGAAATAGATCACCTTCGAGTTCATTCTTCAGGTTATCTCTGAGGGCCATGACGAACTGCCAGTCAGCAAGAATCAAAGGCCAAGACTCTCGAAGAATGGACGCCTGAATTTGGTACCTGTGTGGCTAAATAAAAAGAAAATTGCAGAGAATATTTTATTTACTCATTGTACATCTTTTATTGAAGCAATATGAAATTAGATTTTAATTGTCCTAAATTGAGTAGGATGTAAAGGGAGGTAACTCGATTCATACTTTCCATTGTTAGTTGACAGATTCCAGTTTTAAGATAATATTTATATTTATCTTTGTAATTATATATACTACAAGGCTGCCTGGCGTTGCCCAGTCGTAAGATTCGTTTAAACATGATGTTTTAATGTATGCAGATTTCGTATGTATTATTATTAAGCCAATTCTCGGTTGATTATTATATTGTACCCAATATATAGTAGTCATTTCAAAAGTGTTTAAAAAATATGGTTTGGGGGCCATCAGCTAGAATCGAAACCAAAATACATAGCATTCATGCCTTAGTTGTTAAGTTTGACAAGTTTGAAGTTAAAATATGAGACGATGACAAATTCAGAGTTTTAGAATAATAACATATGTATATACACAGGAAAGTCTGCCACAATGAACTTAAATAGTGTTTTAATAAAAGATTGAAATTTAAAAATACTTGCCTTTCTATCATTTTCCTCTTCCATTTGGAGTGTTGAGCCTAATAACTGAAAAAATAAATATATGTTCTTTAATCTACTATTGCAGTAAAACTGAGTTAATCAACGTTTGTTTCCTTAAGGCCTCTTCTATACATACTTTAATGACGCAAATGCATGCCATACTGAGATTGACGTACATTTGAAAGAAATTACATTTTTATATTATAGTAGTACCGCGGGGTACGGTGGCCCCAGGATACGTTTTTTTCCAGGTTACAATGTGGAATACAATATTTTTTCAGCCCCTAATTACGTTATTTTCCCCACTTAACAGTTACGTTGTTATTTATAATGTTATTTGATTATATACATGTGTATTATATACTGTAATGTATTTTGTTATTAATTTTTAATACCGTATCTCGGTGTTCTGCTGTATTCTCATTAACTGTAAATTGTAATTAACCATTACCTATCTCTCACTAAGCTATCTTGCCTCCTTTTCATGCAATATTGATTTAAACACTATAATATTTCTTAATGTTTCTTTCATTGAAAGAACACGCAGAACAGTTTATTTAATTTTTTATGGTGTTGGATTATTTTTTCTTTCTCTTCACCAACAAAAGATAAGATGTTCTTTCTGAGTAGCAGCAGCAGTAATTAGCCCAATTCAACTAAGATGTTGTGTAAGCTCTCACTCAAGTTGGATAGCTGCCAAAAATGAAATAATGTCGCTGACGACAGTTTAAACACACGAAAGCACCGTTAGATATGTGGTATCCAAAAACAGATTCATCCCCCCAAACAAAAATGTTTTTATTCAGCTTTTTCAGATGCAATTGTATAATCCCCTCGAAATCAAACAGTTCTAGCTTCGATTCTGCATGCATCCACTCTTTTCTTGCAGTGAGTGTACGCTAGTCATGGTCACTTATCTCTCGATCATTTGGAACCGTCACCAAAGTCATCTAATTTACATATAAATCTCTACACACCACACAAAAAAAAAACACATATGTAAAATAGATGACAAAATTATAAGTAGTTGTTGTGGACAAAAAAAGAAACAATAAACCACATAATAAGCAAATGCAGAAAACTAGCTCAAAAATAGACATGATCAAGTGGGGAAGGTAGTACACTGGGAATTATGCAAACAACTGCATCTCGAACACTCAAACAAATGGTAAACGTACAAACAGGTAGCAGTACTTGAAAACAAAAGTCACAAAATCCTATGAAACATGAACATACAAGTAGATAAACCCATCCAAGCAAGAAGATCATATGCTATAATAGTTAACATGAAGGAAAAGTCCTGTCGGATAGTAGATTTGCCATTCCAGGGGGGTGAAAATCAAGGAGACTGAGAAGCAGAGCAAATACACGGAAATAGCCAAAGAATTGAAGGTGGTTGGTTGGTTGGTTGTTTTTGTTTTACAACATTTTCAGGTTATTTAATGCCGAATCCAAAGATTTTGAAGACAAATTTTTAATAGAATATATTTGCTGTTTTCACGCCGGTTTCTATTTAACCCATAGTTGGGACCCTAACAGGTACGACCACTCCGGGTCAGAGTGGACCTGGGAGCAATGGTAATTAAAGGGTGGCTCCACACTCCCCAAAGCCCACAAGCTAGGGCCTCACCACTGGATATAGTTTAAGGTCATATCCACGACTCCCATTGAGGGACTTTTACCCTCTGTAGGGGGGCAGTCGGCATATTCTAATGCCCCACCGACAGGGCCTTGAAGGTGGTATGGAAGATGAAGAAAATCAAGGTAACACCAATAATAGTTGGAGCCATCCCATCAATCCAGCGCGGCCATAGCCGAGATTGAACTCACTACACGAGTTTGTAGTGTAATTCAAATTTTATCCATAGCTGAATACTTGATGCTTTGCCAGGGCTATCAAGGGTATTTTTTATTGTGACGCCATCACTAGATGGGGTGCCTACCACTACTTAAGAGAGTCCCATCTACTTTCAAGAGAAAGATAGACCGCACCAGTTTCTCAACCTGGTATTTTACCTCCCGGTACATACAGCGTCTTGCCTTCCCAAATGGTCACCCATCTGGTACTGGCCAGGCTCAACATTGCTTAACTTCAGTGATCTGGTGAGAACTGGTGTGTCAATGTGATTGTGCGGTATTGTAGGAGCATGAGGAACAATCCCAAAAAACTTTGAAAAACAAAAGAATGGGAGAAATTGAAATCACAAGAACGACAGAGAAGATATAACAGAAAACAATAATGAAAACGGCTACAATCTTAAGGAAAACCCTTGAATGCGGAGACCAATATACATGAGCTACAAGCACTAGCCTGACATATAGAAACTGCCACAGAAGTGAAACACATGAGGAATCAAAAAAAACGGAATGTAAGTTACCCCCCCCCAAGAAAATGTCGGCATCAACTGACACTACATCAAATAGTTGTGAAGGGTCAAGGAGAGAAAGCACTAACCAGACCTTCACTGGATGAGTGGGAAGAGGACTTCAAAACCTTGGGGAGGCTTATTGCCACTCAGATTCCATGGAACACCACAGGTTGTTCTCAAAGAAAAATCTTTGATGATGGCCTGTGAGTTATAATAATAATAATAATAATAATAATAATAATAATAAAAGTAATAGTAATAATAATAATCCATACGACCTATTACACATAGACCAAAAGATTCTGAAGGAGGCCACAAGTTCATTATAGCCATGATACCCCTGAACAACATCCTAAGAAAATGCCAAGCCAGATATAAGTTCACTAACACGGTAGAAAGAATGAACTACCTAATGTACATGGATGACCTAAAACTGTTTGCAAAAATAAAGACAGAACTAGAAACACTAATAAACACGACCAGAATCTTCAGCCAAGATATTCATATGGTCTTAGGCATGGAAAAGTGAACACTGCTCACGATGAGGAGGGGAAAACTAGAAGCAACAGAAGGTATAGCACTGCCCAATCAAACAGAAATGAGAGCACTGGGTGAACAAGATAGCTACAAATACCTGGGAGTGCTGGAAGCAGACGCCATCAAATCAATGAAAATGAAAGAGAAAATTGGAAAGGAATACCTCAGAAGAACAAGAAAACTCCTCAAAACCAAATTAAATAGTCAAAACTTAATTAAAGGAATGGACACGTGGGCAGTGTTATTGATTAGATACTCTGGACATTTTATGAACTAGACCAAAGAAGAACTAAGGAATCTTGATCAGAAGACCAGAAAACTAATGATAATGCACTAGACCCGAAGGATGATACTGACCGACTATATGTGAAAAGGAAAGACGGAGGAAGAGGACTGGTCTCTATAGTAGACTGTGTAAATAACACAAAAAATAATTCGCAAAATACATAATCCAGAACAATGAAAGAATAATTACTGCAGCAAGAGACACGGAAGAAACAAACAAGATAGAAAAAGAAACGAGGAATAAGACGAGGAAAGAAAAATGGGAAGAAAAACAGCTACATGAACGATTCATAAGGATTACAAAAGAAAAGACAGTTGGAATTGGCTATGAAATTGAAATCTTAACAGGGAAACTGAATCACTAATAACAGCTGCGCAAGATAATGCAATTAGAACCAAACACATTAAAGCAAGGATCGACAAGACACACGAAAACCGCAAATGTAGACTTTACGGACAAATAAACCACATGATAAGTGAATGCAGCAAACTAGCACAAAAAGAATATAAAAATAGACACAATCAAGTGGGGACGGTGGTACATTGGCAATCATGCAAACAAATGAATTTTGAACACATAGACAAATGGTACAAACACAAACTGGCAGCAGTTATGGAAAATAAAAGTTACAAGATCCTATAGGACATGAATATACAAACGGATAAACCCATTCAAGCAAGAAGACCAGATGTCATAATGGTTAACAAGAAGGAAAAGGCCTGCCAGATTGTAGATTTTGATGTTCCAGCAGACCACAGAGTGAAAATCAAGGAGAATGAGAATACACAGAACTGGCCAGAGACTTTAGCCATCTATGTCTGTCCCAAGCTATCTGCTTCCAGGTGGGACCTATATGTTGTATCAGGTCATCTGTCCATCTCGTTCTTGGTCTTCCCTTTGGCCTCTTTTCACCAAGTGTCCATTCTGTTGTCCTAATGAACCATGTCATGTTGTCTGACTACATGCCCTTCCCATCTGTTTGGATGTCTTCATGGCAGTATTGATGTCAATAATTCTTGTTTGTTGGAGGATCCATATGTTTGTCTTTCTATCTTATAGAATGATGCCCAACATTATCCTCCCCATCTTCCTTTGTGCCACTGCCCAGATTTTACTGTGACTGATGTTTTGGCCATTAACAGGTTAAACACAAGGAGTAACCACCAAATGATCAGAATATCTCTTACCATAGGCACCAAGCTAGAGGAGATATATACCATAAATGACATAAAATACATGCTACAATATTATTTAGTTTCACAGTTGAATTAGTACAAAAAAGCGAAACTTACATTGTTCTGCTCTGCGACTGGTGAGACATACTGTTTGGCTTTCCCTACCAAAGCTTGAGAAAAAAAACAAAAAAAACGGATTTGTTTTCACATAAACGGATGCACCTTTGCATTATTATTAGGGGTTATGCCAGTCAATAATTAGGTAAGTATGTGCGCCAGCATTCACCTCCAGCTTCTCAAACAATTTGGCAACCACATCAACTGATTTCACATGAAAATTAAGGACAAATAGGAGAGGGAAGACTTGCAATTTTTGCTTCTTTTTTTGTCCTTTGATTCAAATGACTTATCTCTCTTTTCTAAGTCGGCTGTTGTTTTAGTTTGTGGAAACTTTTAATCCTCTCACACAAAATTCATTATTATTCAAGCTCGAGAAGATTGTCACTTGGAACTAATTACTACTAAGCAGTTTATCCATTACAAAGTGGGTCTAACTACCCGCCATCATTCAGCTGTAAATCTATCTATAGCCCTTATCCTCAAGTGGCTTTTAGCCTTTATTAGTAGTTATTCAGTAGTAAATAGGGTGATATTTGTAGAACTTCAATCCTCTCACAGTATTCATCATCATTTGAATGTTAACCTGTCATTAATCCTTATCCTAAAGTGAATTAAAAAGAAAAGTTTGTGAACCATTTGATGTGGTCCATATGCAGTTTGAGAAGCTTGTAGCAGATGCTAGAAGCGATATTGAATTCTACATAAAACTTCATGTAATACAAGTTCTTATATTTATTTCTTGCAAAACTTAAATGGCAACGAGGAAATTAATAATGGCATGCTTCTGTCTAATAAGACAACGGCATTCTGCATCTAGTCTGGTGCACTGCAGCATCTCCTGTGGCTGTACGGTTCGAAGCTGGAATTTGTTCACCAGGTACAGGCCTGAGCAGGTGATAAGGAGACCTAGGTTTGCCCAGTTACTAGAGCCCATCTCTCAGTATTGCAGACAAAGTTCGATGGAAAGGAAAGCCAATATGGTCGGAGCCAATGCAGCTGCAGGAGTTGACAGTTTTTAGATTTTGTATTGGAATGTCTTCGATAGTATCAATAATTGGAAAGGTGTTGCAGTGCTTCACAATCTGCCTACTGGGACTCCAAACCAGTCAGAGTTTTCTCCCTTAGCTTTTGACTCTCTCAAACCATCTACAAGGAATTGCATTATTTGACCACAGTTGATGAAAATTCGAATATATTTCACAGTTTTGATGCAAATAATGGAAATCCTCATTGCAATTATGGTTATATTAAAATGAAAGCAAAATCTAAAATGATTCTTCTAAAAGAGTTGGATAAAATAAACGTGAATTCTGTAAAAATGACAATTTTTTTAAAAATTCAAATTTTCATGAAAATGAATAATATATAAATATTATATGCATTAAGAATATATCACACTATACACAATAACATATAAATATAAAATATTCATAACAATGAGATATTTCTAAATCACTCTATATACTAACTATCCTATACACATAAAAATCAATATATAAATAAATTACAAAAATCATATACACATAAAAATTAATACATAAATAAATTACAAAAAATATATACACAAAAACATTAATACATAAATAAATTACAAAAAATATATACACAAAAACATTAATACATAAATAAATTACAAAAAATATATACACAAAAACATTAATACATAAATAAATTACAAAAAATATATACACATAAACATCAATCTATATATCTATAAAAATGAAAGTGTCTGTCTGTGTCTCTGTGTGTCTGTCTATGTACATTTCCCTACGCAATAACTCTGTCAATTTTCAGTCTACAGACTCGAAATTTGATGTACAGGATACTGAGATTTTGGAAAATCTTTGTAATCCGTTGTTGGCCAGAAATTCGGCTGTTTGACCTTTGAGAACTCTACCAAATTCCTCAGCCAATTTTAGGTATAAACAATTGAAATTTTAGGTATAGGTTTCTTGTATATGAATCTAACTTAATAACTTGATTTCAGCCCAAAACAATAAATGGTAAGGGGTTACAATAGGAGTCAAAGTTAAAAAAAAATTAACCTCTTTGCTCAGAAAATTTCTGGTCTAAATATTGGAAATTTTACATAAAAGGTATTCAGGGATAGGGCAAGCCTTTTAATCGGTTTGGGTCGAAAATTTGAGCTACCAATATATAAATGTATGTATGTATGTTTGCATGTCTGCCTAAAACTTTCGACAGAGGCGACAGATTTTCACAAGACTAGTATCGTTTTGAAGCTCAACCTTTCAGACGACAAATACCGAAAAATTGGCTAAAAACATTAATTTCTTCACCCTCAACTAGGCACTTTTCAACAGGGACGGATCGCTTTTTTCGCCGATATTTTCGGAAGTCATCCCCTCTTTTCGATTGTCTAGCCTTAGTTTAAACCTACGTCACTTCCGGTTTACCGGTGATCGTAATAGCAAAGATGTCACGTTTCCCTCCCCACCGTTCTTTTCCTCCTTCGCAGTACAAGTTTGAGTCTGCTTTCCTAGTACCACTTTTTTTTTTTTTGCTCAACACACACCTCCAAACACCCGGGCAACGCCGGGCACCCAATCTAGTACATAAATAAACTGCAAAAATTATATACACATAAACATTAATACATAAATAAATTACAAAAATCATATACACATAAACATTAATACATAAATAAATTACAAAAATCATATACACATAAACATTAATACATAAATAAATTACAA
This sequence comes from Euprymna scolopes, assembly GCF_053919585.1. Lineage (NCBI taxonomy): Eukaryota > Metazoa > Mollusca > Cephalopoda > Sepiida > Sepiolidae > Euprymna > Euprymna scolopes. Next base: position 20,921,760 of record NC_136526.1, on the reverse strand, counting down.
AAAGCATATACACATAAAAATTAATACATAAATAAATTACAAAAATCATATACACATAAACATTAATACATAAATAAATTACAAAAATCATATACAGACAAACATTAATACATAAATAAATTACAAACTGGTTATATAACTTTTGTAATGTTTGAAGAATTTTTAGAATGCTTACATTCTTTTGAACTTGATACACTTAACGTCTCATCATCTGCCGGGTCCTTAAAGAAAATAACAGCCGGGAGAACTGCATGACCTTTTCCTTCTACTTGGTAAATGACAGATCCATTGTCAAGTACACATAACTGGAAAATTACATCTGGATTAGAGGTTGACATCTGGATGGTGGACAGATGGTCATCTGTTACTTTCACTGCATAACTAGTGAAAATAAAAGACTATCATGGGACATCTTATGAATACAAAGGAAAACAGCTCCCCCCAAAAGGGGCACTCTAGATCGAAAAAAAAAATTATTTCAGTCTAGAAAGATATCTCAATAACTGAGCAGGATAAAAACAAACATGAACTGTAGTGTCAACAGAACAGACACTACACTTTACTCTTAGCCAAAAGGCCGACAATGGATTCAATCATACAAGGTCCAACATTACATTCTCTCTGAGAAGAGGTTCGTTTTATGCTAATTGCGTGAGTCCCCCACCCCCACCAACTGGGAAATATTGATGAGGTTTCTCAAGCATTTTTGCAGGCAAGAGTGTGTTTAACCTAGTATACTGTCTTCTTAATATCACACTTGACAAGGAGGTGAATAATATCTACATTTTAGGCTCAAGTGAAGTATTTACTTTTCAGGCTTTAGTAATTAGTTAACTAAGCGGTTAATATACAGGCTGGTCGCTAGAAAAGCGGGAAATTTGAAGGTCAGCTTAGATCATGAATAAAATGTGTGAGTCCTGAAGGCAGGAAGAAAAAAACAGTAAACCAGCAAGTTTATTGTGGGGAGATGTGTCCACAGATGTATAGTGATATATGTAATGTAATGGACAACCAAACATGGACATGGCAGCAGGATGGTGGCAAGCCTCACGCAGCAAGGACTTCAACTCATTTTCTTCGCCAATCTACTGATTGCATTGCACCGGAAGATTGGTCCTCAAAAAGTCCAGACTTAAATGTCATGGATTACTGTGCTTGGAGCTTCTTATTAACAGAAACGCAGAACTGTCAACGTGACATACACTATTAATGACTTGAAAACGTGCTTGGCAAGCGATTGGAATGATATCCCACAAGTTACCCTTCAAAACGCCACACGAGCTTGGATTTCTAGGTTAAGACGCTGCAGTGAAGTGCACGGACGACATTTTGAGTATCTATGAGTATAATATAATATTTGCCTTTGAAAAACTTTGTAAAAATTATTCTTTGTAAAAATAAATCATTGTTTGACAAATTTACCGCTTTTCTCGCGACCACCCTGTAGTTTACTTGAAGCCTTGTTTAGTATGTATATATAAAGGTAATTTATATACACAATGCAGAGGTGAAGCGACTTAATGCATATAATTGTGGAATAAGCTATGCAGATTAACCTTTTATTAATACAATATACAGGATGCAGCATAAGTAACACTCTTTTTAAATTTTTATTTTATTAACCTGTGGCAATACAATGATAATTAAAAGAATAAAGAATAATCAAAAAGGCTTTTGTTTCACTTGAACAAAGGTCGTTACTTATGTCGTACCCTTTATATGCATTTTTAAAATATAATTTTAATATTGCACTGTGTTCTTAATTGCGTCATTATGGTCAGATGGAAGTTCTGTTTTTGTATGATATTTCGGGAAAATTCCCTTCCTCAGATAGATGTTTAACTTTAGTTCAAACGTGCAGATCGGTATTATTGTGGGCAATTTTGCAGAAATTAGTTAAATGTTTAACTCTTTCCATATTGGAAATATTGTTAAATAGTGGTGTGTATATAGCGTGTGTATATATCAGGGACATTATATATCAAGGATGTATATCAGAGGACGAGACATTTATGCAACAGTTCTTGTTAACCCAGATAGAAGGAAGATACATTATTGACGATTGCAGAGAAGGGGACAGACAGTTAACACTTAAAGGGTTTTGCACAAAGTTCGTTTACAAGATAGTAGAAAAAAACACATTTACCTTTCAGTTGTAATTAAGACTAACAGTTTACAAAATATAGATGGTGATTCTTTATTCATCCAGCAGGCTATGATAAATCAGGAATTCAAGCTTTTACGATTTGATGGTCTTATCTTCCCTCCCTTCATCTCCAAGGGCATCAGCTCCCAGGCTGACTAACTCCCCTTCCTTCTGTCTTGACTTTCACTTTCCTACGCTATCTCTCTAACTGACTCCAACCCATCTCAATATATTGGAATTCCCTTTCTTTTATGACATCAGAGGCGTGGCCAAACAATGTCACTCCCTCACGCTTCAAATTACACATGGGTTTTGTACATGCATCCACACGCTTCTGGTAACAAAGAAATTCCTAAATGAATTGTTTCATTTATAACCTGTTTATTTCATCATTATTTCTAAACTGCATTGTTCATATCTAACTCTGACATAAATAATATTTAGTTATTTTCAACAAAAATGACAATCATTCTACATTCCTAGGATTTCAATATGTATTTTTTTTTAAACTTTTCTTACTGGGTTCAATTCTAACCTTTTCCGAATATCATTTTCAAATTTATCTAGTTTGCTCTTTTAATAACTGGGGTCTGTCCCTTTTCATGTAACAATATGACTTTAGAGGATTTTCGTTAATTAGATGCACAATTGACTTACTTCATAAAAAATGATGATGCCTCGCTAGGGATGTAGTAATCCTTGATCTCATGTACATAGAAAGAGCTGCAAACGTCATTCTTCACTGGTGCAGGGAGAGGACTTAATGATCCAATTAACCGTAACCGCCACTTACTGGATAAAACTGCCTGGTCCCTGCTGTGAGCTTCCGCTATAAACGTGTAACCTCTCTAAGTGATTTTTTTAAAAAACAAAAATGAAAGACAGATTATATATCTAATAGTATATCATTTGTTTTGTGGAGATGAAAAAGAAAAAAGAGAAAAGAAGAAAGAGAAAAATGAAAGAATGTTTCAAGAAAGCGTTTACAGATAATGCACACGAGGAAATACGATATTCATCATCATCATCATCATCATCATCATCATCATCATCATCATCATAATCATCATCATCATCATCATCATCGTTGTCGTCGTTGTCATTGTTGTCATCATGGTTATCATTGTCGTCATCATCGTAATCTTCACCGTCATCATCGTCGTCGTCATTATCATCATCTTCACCATCATCGTTATACATTTTACTTTAGTAATTCATAAAATAAAACTTTGCTTTAGTAATTCATAAAATAAAACTTTGCTTTAGTAATTAATAAAATACAAATTTGCTTTAGTAATTCATAAAATACAAATTTGCTTTAGTAATTAATAAAATAAAACTTTGCTTTAGTAATTCATAAAATACAAATTTGCTTTAGTAATTCATAAAATAAAACTTTGCTTTAGTAATTCATAAAATAAAAATTTGCTTTAGTAATTCATAAAATAAAACTTTGCTTTAGTAATTCATAAAATAAAACTTTGCTTTAGTAATTCATAAAATACAAATTTGCTTTAGTAATTAATAAAATAAAACTTTGCTTTAGTAATTAATAAAATAAAAATTTGCTTTAGTAATTCATAAAATAAAACTTTGCTTTAGTAATTCATAAAATAAAACTTTGCTTTAGTAATTCATAAAATAAAACTTTGCTTTAGTAATTCATAAAATAAAACTTTGCTTTAGTAATTCATAAAATAAAACTTTGCTTTAGTAATTCATAAAATAAAAATTTGCTTTAGTAATTCATAAAATAAAACTTTGCTTTAGTAATTCATAAAATAAAACTTTGCTTTAGTAATTCATAAAATAAAACTTTGCTTTAGTAATTCATAAAATAAAACTTTGCTTTAGTAATTAATAAAATAAAACTTTGCTTTAGTAATTCATAAAATAAAACTTTGCTTTAGTAATTCACAAAATCAAACTTTGCTTTAGTAATTAATAAAATAAAACTTTGCTTCAGTAATTAATAAAATAAAACTTTGCTTTTGTAATTCATAAAATAAAACTTTGCTTTAGTAATTCATAAAATAAAACTTTGCTTTAGTAATTCATAAAATAAAACTTTGCTTTAGTAATTAATAAAATAAAAATTTGCTTTAGTAATTCATAAAATAAAACTTTGCTTTAGTAATTCATAAAATAAAACTTTGCTTTAGTAATTAATAAAATAAAACTTTGCTTTAGTAATTCATAAAATAAAACTTTGCTTTAGTAATTCATAAAATAAAACTTTGCTTTAGTAATTAATACAATAATAAAATTTGCTTTAGTAATTCATAAAATAAAAATTTGCTTTAGTAATTCATAAAATAAAACTTTGCTTTAGTAATTCATAAAATAAAAATTTGCTTTAGTAATTAATAAAATAAAACTTTGCTTTAGTAATTCATAAAATAAAACTTTGCTTTAGTAATTCATAAAATAAAACTTTGCTTTAGTAATTCATAAAATAAAACTTTGCTTTAGTAATTAATAAAATAAAAATTTGCTTTAGTAATTCATAAAATAAAACTTTGCTTTAGTAATTCATAAAATAAAAATTTGCTTTAGTAATTCATAAAATAAAACTTTGCTTTAGTAATTCATAAAATAAAACTTTGCTTTAGTAATTCATAAAATAAAAATTTGCTTTAGTAATTCATAAAATAAAACTTTGCTTTAGTAATTAATAAAATAAAAATTTGCTTTAGTAATTAATAAAATAAAAATTTGCTTTAGTAATTCACAAAATAAAACTTTGCTTTAGTAATTCATAAAATAAAAATTTGCTTTAGTAATTCATAAAATAAAACTTTGCTTTAGTAATTCATAAAATAAAACTTTGCTTTAGTAATTCATAAAATAAAAATTTGCTTTAGTAATTCATAAAATAAAACTTTGCTTTAGTAATTCATAAAATAAAACTTTGCTTTAGTAATTCATAAAATAAAAATTTGCTTTAGTAATTCATAAAATAAAAATTTGCTTTAGTAATTCATAAAATAAAACTTTGCTTTAGTAATTCATAAAATAAAACTTTGCTTTAGTAATTCATAAAATGAAACTTTGCTTTAGTAATTCACAAAATAAAACTTTGCTTTAGTAATTCATAAAATAAAACTTTGCTTTAGTAATTCATAAAAAAAACTTTGCTTTAGTAATTCATAAAATAAAACTTTGCTTTAGTAATTCATAAAATAAAAATTTGCTTTAGTAATTCATAAAATAAAACTTTGCTTTAGTAATTCATAAAATAAAACTTTGCTTTAGTAATTCATAAAATACAAATTTGCTTTAGTAATTAATAAAATAAAACTTTGCTTTAGTAATTAATAAAATAAAAATTTGCTTTAGTAATTCATAAAATAAAACTTTGCTTTAGTAATTCATAAAATAAAACTTTGCTTTAGTAATTCATAAAATAAAACTTTGCTTTAGTAATTCATAAAATAAAACTTTGCTTTAGTAATTCATAAAATAAAACTTTGCTTTAGTAATTCATAAAATAAAAATTTGCTTTAGTAATTCATAAAATAAAACTTTGCTTTAGTAATTCATAAAATAAAACTTTGCTTTAGTAATTCATAAAATAAAACTTTGCTTTAGTAATTCATAAAATAAAACTTTGCTTTAGTAATTAATAAAATAAAACTTTGCTTTAGTAATTCATAAAATAAAACTTTGCTTTAGTAATTCACAAAATCAAACTTTGCTTTAGTAATTAATAAAATAAAACTTTGCTTCAGTAATTAATAAAATAAAACTTTGCTTTTGTAATTCATAAAATAAAACTTTGCTTTAGTAATTCATAAAATAAAACTTTGCTTTAGTAATTCATAAAATAAAACTTTGCTTTAGTAATTAATAAAATAAAAATTTGCTTTAGTAATTCATAAAATAAAACTTTGCTTTAGTAATTCATAAAATAAAACTTTGCTTTAGTAATTAATAAAATAAAACTTTGCTTTAGTAATTCATAAAATAAAACTTTGCTTTAGTAATTCATAAAATAAAACTTTGCTTTAGTAATTAATACAATAATAAAATTTGCTTTAGTAATTCATAAAATAAAAATTTGCTTTAGTAATTCATAAAATAAAACTTTGCTTTAGTAATTCATAAAATAAAAATTTGCTTTAGTAATTAATAAAATAAAACTTTGCTTTAGTAATTCATAAAATAAAACTTTGCTTTAGTAATTCATAAAATAAAACTTTGCTTTAGTAATTCATAAAATAAAACTTTGCTTTAGTAATTAATAAAATAAAAATTTGCTTTAGTAATTCATAAAATAAAACTTTGCTTTAGTAATTCATAAAATAAAAATTTGCTTTAGTAATTCATAAAATAAAACTTTGCTTTAGTAATTCATAAAATAAAACTTTGCTTTAGTAATTCATAAAATAAAAATTTGCTTTAGTAATTCATAAAATAAAACTTTGCTTTAGTAATTAATAAAATAAAAATTTGCTTTAGTAATTAATAAAATAAAAATTTGCTTTAGTAATTCACAAAATAAAACTTTGCTTTAGTAATTCATAAAATAAAAATTTGCTTTAGTAATTCATAAAATAAAACTTTGCTTTAGTAATTCATAAAATAAAACTTTGCTTTAGTAATTCATAAAATAAAAATTTGCTTTAGTAATTCATAAAATAAAACTTTGCTTTAGTAATTCATAAAATAAAACTTTGCTTTAGTAATTCATAAAATAAAAATTTGCTTTAGTAATTCATAAAATAAAAATTTGCTTTAGTAATTCATAAAATAAAACTTTGCTTTAGTAATTCATAAAATAAAACTTTGCTTTAGTAATTCATAAAATGAAACTTTGCTTTAGTAATTCACAAAATAAAACTTTGCTTTAGTAATTCATAAAATAAAACTTTGCTTTAGTAATTCATAAAAAAAACTTTGCTTTAGTAATTCATAAAATAAAACTTTGCTTTAGTAATTCATAAAATAAAAATTTGCTTTAGTAATTCATAAAATAAAACTTTGCTTTAGTAATTCATAAAATAAAAATTTGCTTTAGTAATTCATAAAATAAAACTTTGCTTTAGTAATTCATAAAATAAAACTTTGCTTTAGTAATTCATAAAATAAAAATTTGCTTTAGTAATTAATAAAATAAAAATTTGCTTTAGTAATTCACAAAATAAAACTTTGCTTTAGTAATTCATAAAATAAAAATTTGCTTTAGTAATTAATAAAATAAAACTTTGCTTTAGTAATTCATAAAATAAAACTTAGCTTTAGTAATTCATAAAATAAAACTTTGCTTTAGTAATTCATAAAATAAAACTTTGCTTTAATAATTCATAAAATAAAACTTTGCTTTAGTAATTCATGAAATAAAAATTTGCTTTAGTAATTCATAAAATAAAACTTTGCTTTAGTAATTCATAAAATAAAACTTTGCTTTAGTAATTCATAAAATAAAACTTTGCTTTAGTAATTCATAAAATGAAACTTTGCTTTAGTAATTCATAAAATAAAACTTTGCTTTAGTAATTCATAAAATAAAACTTTGCTTTAGTAATTCATAAAAAAAAACTTTGCTTTAGTAATTCATAAAATAAAACTTTGCTTTAGTAATTCATAAAATAAAAATTTGCTTTAGTAATTCATAAAATAAAACTTTGCTTTAGTAATTCATAAAATTAAACTTTGCTTTAGTAATTCATAAAATAAAACTTTGCTTTAGTAATTCATAAAATAAAACTTTGCTTTAGTAATTAATAAAATAAAACTTTGCTTTAGTAATTCATAAAATAAAACTTTTCTTTAGTAATTCATAAAATGAAACTTTGCTTTAGTAATTCATAAAATAAAACTTTGCTTTAGTAATTCATAAAATAAAAATTTGCTTTAGTAATTCATAAAATAAAACTTTGCTTTAGTAATTCATAAAATAAAACTTTGCTTTAGTAATTAATAAAATAAAAATTTGCTTTAGTAATTCATAAAATAAAACTTTGCTTTAGTAATTCATAAAATAAAAATTTACTTTAGTAATTCATAAAATAAAACTTTGCGTTAGTAATTCATAAAATAAAACTTTGCTTTAGTAATTCATAAAATAAAACTTTGCTTTAGTAATTAATAAAATAAAAAATTGCTTCAGTAATTAATAAAATAAGAATTTTCTTTAGTAATTCATAAAATAAAACTTTGCTTTAGTAATTCATAAAATAAAACTTTGCTTTAGTAATTCATAAAATAAAAATTTGCTTTAGTAATTCATAAAATAAAACTTTGCTTTAGTAATTCATAAAATAAAACTTTGCTTTAGTAATTAATAAAATAAAAATTTGCTTTAGTAATTAATAAAATAAAACTTTGCTTTAGTAATTCATAAAATAAAACTTTGCTTTAGTAATTCATAAAATAAAACTTTGCTTTAGTAATTCATAAAATGAAACTTTGCTTTAGTAATTCATAAAATAAAACTTTGCTTTAGTAATTCATAAAATAAAACTTTGCTTTAGTAATTCATAAAAAAAAACTTTGCTTTAGTAATTCATAAAATAAAACTTTGCTTTAGTAATTCATAAAATAAAACTTTGCTTTAGTAATTCATAAAATAAAAATTTGCTTTAGTAATTCATAAAATAAAACTTTGCTTTAGTAATTCATAAAATAAAACTTTGCTTTAGTAATTCATAAAATAAAAATTTGCTTTAGTAATTCATAAAATAAAAATTTGCTTTAGTAATTCATAAAATAAAACTTTGCTTTAGTAATTCATAAAATAAAACTTTGCTTTAGTAATTCATAAAATAAAACTTTGCTTTAGTAATTCATAAAATAAAAATTTACTTTAGTAATTCATAAAATAAAACTTTGCGTTAGTAATTCATAAAATAAAACTTTGCTTTAGTAATTCATAAAATAAAACTTTGCTTTAGTAATTAATAAAATAAACATTTGCTTCAGTAATTAATAAAATAAAAATTTGCTTTAGTAATTCATAAAATAAAACTTTGCTTTAGTAATTCATAAAATAAAACTTTGCTTTAGTAATTAATAAAATAAAAATTTGCTTTAGTAATTAATAAAATAAAAATTTGCTTTAGTAATTCATAAAATAAAACTTTGCTTTAGTAATTCATAAAATAAAACTTTGCTTTAGTAATTAATAAAATAAAAATTTGCTTTAGTAATTAATAAAATAAAAATTTGCTTTAGTAATTCATAAAATAAAACTTTGCTTTAGTAATTCATAAAATAAAACTTTGCTTTAGTAATTCATAAAATAAAAATTTGCTTTAGTAATTAATAAAATAAAAATTTGCTTTAGTAATTCACAAAATAAAACTTTGCTTTAGTAATTCATAAAATAAAAATTTGCTTTAGTAATTAATAAAATAAAACTTTGCTTTAGTAATTCATAAAATAAAACTTAGCTTTAGTAATTCATAAAATAAAACTTTGCTTTAGTAATTCATAAAATAAAACTTTGCTTTAATAATTCATAAAATAAAACTTTGCTTTAGTAATTCATGAAATAAAAATTTGCTTTAGTAATTCATAAAATAAAACTTTGCTTTAGTAATTCATAAAATAAAACTTTGCTTTAGTAATTCATAAAATAAAACTTTGCTTTAGTAATTCATAAAATGAAACTTTGCTTTAGTAATTCATAAAATAAAACTTTGCTTTAGTAATTCATAAAATAAAACTTTGCTTTAGTAATTCATAAAAAAAAACTTTGCTTTAGTAATTCATAAAATAAAACTTTGCTTTAGTAATTCATAAAATAAAAATTTGCTTTAGTAATTCATAAAATAAAACTTTGCTTTAGTAATTCATAAAATGAAACTTTGCTTTAGTAATTCATAAAATAAAACTTTGCTTTAGTAATTCATAAAATAAAACTTTGCTTTAGTAATTAATAAAATAAAACTTTGCTTTAGTAATTCATAAAATAAAACTTTGCTTTAGTAATTCATAAAATGAAACTTTGCTTTAGTAATTCATAAAATAAAACTTTGCTTTAGTAATTCATAAAATAAAAATTTGCTTCAGTAATTCATAAAATAAAACTTTGCTTTAGTAATTCATAAAATAAAACTTTGCTTTAGTAATTAATAAAATAAAAATTTGCTTTAGTAATTCATAAAATAAAACTTTGCTTTAGTAATTCATAAAATAAAACTTTGCTTTAGTAATTCATAAAATAAAAATTTGCTTTAGTAATTCATAAAATAAAACTTTGCTTTAGTAATTCATAAAATAAAACTTTGCTTTAGTAATTCATAAAATAAAAATTTACTTTAGTAATTCATAAAATAAAACTTTGCGTTAGTAATTCATAAAATAAAACTTTGCTTTAGTAATTCATAAAATAAAACTTTGCTTTAGTAATTAATAAAATAAAAAATTGCTTCAGTAATTAATAAAATAAAAATTTTCTTTAGTAATTCATAAAATAAAACTTTGCTTTAGTAATTCATAAAATAAAACTTTGCTTTAGTAATTCATAAAATAAAAATTTGCTTTAGTAATTCATAAAATAAAACTTTGCTTTAGTAATTCATAAAATAAAACTTTGCTTTAGTAATTAATAAAATAAAAATTTGCTTTAGTAATTAATAAAATAAAACTTTGCTTTAGTAATTCATAAAATAAAACTTTGCTTTAGTAATTCATAAAATAAAACTTTGCTTTAGTAATTCATAAAATGAAACTTTGCTTTAGTAATTCATAAAATAAAACTTTGCTTTAGTAATTCATAAAATAAAACTTTGCTTTAGTAATTCATAAAAAAAAACTTTGCTTTAGTAATTCATAAAATAAAACTTTGCTTTAGTAATTCATAAAATAAAAATTTGCTTTAGTAATTCATAAAATAAAACTTTGCTTTAGTAATTCATAAAATTAAACTTTGCTTTAGTAATTCATAAAATAAAACTTTGCTTTAGTAATTCATAAAATAAAACTTTGCTTTAGTAATTAATAAAATAAAACTTTGCTTTAGTAATTCATAAAATAAAAATTTGCTTTAGTAATTCATAAAATAAAACTTTGCTTTAGTAATTCATAAAATAAAACTTTGCTTTAGTAATTCATAAAATAAAAATTTGCTTTAGTAATTCATAAAATAAAACTTTGCTTTAGTAATTCATAAAATAAAACTTTGCTTTAGTAATTCATAAAATAAAACTTTGCTTTAGTAATTCATAAAATAAAACTTTGCTTTAGTAATTCATAAAATAAAAATTTACTTTAGTAATTCATAAAATAAAACTTTGCGTTAGTAATTCATAAAATAAAACTTTGCTTTAGTAATTCATAAAATAAAACTTTGCTTTAGTAATTAATAAAATAAACATTTGCTTCAGTAATTAATAAAATAAAAATTTGCTTTAGTAATTCATAAAATAAAACTTTGCTTTAGTAATTCATAAAATAAAACTTTGCTTTAGTAATTCATAAAATAAAAATTTGCTTTAGTAATTCATAAAATAAAACTTTGCTTTAGTAATTCATAAAATAAAACTTTGCTTTAGTAATTAATAAAATAAAACTTTGCTTTAGTAATTAATAAAATAAAAATTTGCTTTAGTAATTCATAAAATAAAACTTTGCTTTAGTAATTCATAAAATAAAACTTTGCTTTAGTAATTCATAAAATAAAACTTTGCTTTAGTAATTAATAAAATAAAAATTTGCTTTAGTAATTAATAAAATAAAACTTTGCTTTAGTAATTCATAAAATAAAACTTTGCTTTCGTAATTCATAAAATAAAACTTTGCTTTAGTAATTCATAAAATAAAACTTTGCTTTAGTAATTCATAAAATAAAACTTTGCTTTAGTAATTCATAAAATAAAAATTTGCTTTAGTAATTCATAAAATAAAACTTTGCTTTAGTAATTCATAAAATAAAACTTTGCTTTAGTAATTCATAAAATAAAACTTTGCTTTAGTAATTAATAAAATAAAACTTTGCTTTAGTAATTTATAAAATAAAACTTTGCTTTAGTAATTCATAAAATTAAACTTTGCTTTAGTAATTCATAAAATAAAACTTTGCTTTAGTAATTCATAAAATTAAACTTTGCTTTAGTAATTAATAAAATAAAACTTTGCTTTAGTAATTCATAAAATAAAACTTTGCTTTAGTAATTCATAAAATAAAAATTTGCTTTAGTAATTCATAAAATAAAACTGGAAAGAAACAAATGTAAAAATCCGGGTAGGCATTTTTTCTTTTTTAAACAAAACGTTTTTATTATCATTACTTTTGACAACTTAAAAAAATATCTCGCCGCCACATGTTCATTCTATCTGGTTGTGGTTCTTCTCCTCCTGAGCGCATGCCAGCTGTAGCCAGCCATTTCTCATCTTTGCATTTACACGTCCATTTTCTTCAACATCCACTTTGCCTCTGTGTCACGCATGTGATGTATTTTGCTCTCTTTTTCCCCTTTTTTCCTTTTCTTTTCTTTTTTTCTTCTCACGCACACTTCCTAATTTGTATATGCGCATTTTTCGGCTACTGCTGCTGCTAATCTTTTCGCAAGCCAGCTATCCTTTGTTGCTGCTATTTTCTTACATGCTCATATGCATTATGTTACAATCATAATCGCCATCATCAGCATCATCATAATCATCATCATCATCAGCAGCAGCATCATCATAATCGTCGTCATCCTCAACAACAACAGCAGCAGAATCATCATCAGCATCAGCATCAGCATCATCATAATCGTCATCATCAGCAGCATAATCATCATCAGCAGCAATATCATAATCATCATCGTCATCATCAGCAGCAGCAGCATCATCATTATCAGCAGCATCATAATCGTCATCATCAGCAGCATAATCATCATCAGCAGCAATATGATAATCACCATCATCATCATTAGCAGCAGCAGAATCATCATCATAATCATCATCAGCAGCATCATAATCGTCATCATCAGCAGCATAATCATCATCAGCATCATCATCATAATAGTCATAAGCAGCATCAGTAGCATCATCATCATAGGATAATAATCATCATCACCATAAGCAGCAGCATCACTATAATTGTCATCAACAAAACTAGCAGGAGTATCATCATCATCATCAGCAGCAGCATCATCATCATAATCATCATCATCATAATTGCCATCATCATCATCAGCAGCAGCAGCATCATAATCGTCATCATTGCCAGCATTATTGTCATCACCAGTAGCAGCAGTATCATAGTCATCATCATCGTCATCATCATCCTCATAATCATCGTCATCCTCATCTAGGAGGTTAACGATGTAAATTGGTAACCTTGATGTGTCAAGTTCGAGTTCATTTTGTTCCACAGAAAAAAACTTTTCCCCACGAAAAGAAAGCCATCATCATCTGTTTTACATGCAACCATGTGTTGGACTAAAATCTGAAGTTTGATATGTTGCAGCTGAAGGATGCTGAAAGTTACACCGGCCGAAACGTTGTGAAAATAAAAAGATGAGAATAATATCCCAAATAATCGAAATTATCATTCTGAAATAGAATTTTTTGGCCTTTTTTGACTAGAATCAAAGTGTAGTAGCTGTTCTGATACTACACTTTGCCTTTTCTAACCTCGATCAGTGGAAGAGAAATTTTTCTAGATTGAGACAAATTAATTTTTGCTCCTTTCCAGAGTGCCCCTTTTTGGGGAGCTGGATTTTCTCCATATTAAAAACTAACCTTGCGTCTAAACTCCGCCCGTCGTGGGGAGGCAAGTAAATAGGAACAATAATATTTTCGCAATTAAGTTTTGTTTTTTTATTAATCTCAATAACGGGATATTAATAATATAGAGCATTTGAAATTTCACAACAAAATCATATATAAATTTTATTTTATTGCGAACTATTATCCTCATCTTTTCTTAGTTGCTGTTTGATGACGTTTCAGCCAACTATTCCTCTGGTCTTTGTCAGGTGGTAACCGTGAGGGGATAGAAACTCCGAATCTCCTGACTGCATTCTCACCAATTACTGCCATCCATAGTTGTTGTCGTCTCACCACATTTTGGCCAAGAAAGCCTCTGGCTGGCTTTGCGTAGGATTGAAACCGCTATCTTCAGACAATTCTCACCTGGAACCATAGAGATTCAACATGTGTATCCACTGCACCACGGGTCTCAAAGGGGGCGATCAAGGTTGAATTTTTGGTCTTATAAATCCACATTTATTCATTATCTGATCTTCCATGATCAGGTCCGTACCGAATGGTATATATATTATTTTTTTGAATTCGAATTCATTATTGAGATGAGTATTATTTATTAATTTATTTATTGCGGACTATTATTCTATTCTTTCTTAGTTATTGTTTCACAACGTTTCGGCCAACTATTCCCCTGGCCTTCGTCAAGTGGTAACCGCAACAGGATAGGAACTCCGAATCTCGTAACTACATTCTCAGCAATTACTGCCATCCATAGTTGTGAGTGGTGAGATAACAACAAATATGGATGGTAGTAATTGTTGAGAATGCAGTTAGGATAGGAACTCCGAATCTCCTGCCGCGGTTATTACCTGACGAAGGCCAGAGTAATAGTTGTCCGAAACGTCGTGAAACAACAACTAATAAAAAGTGACGATAATTGCCCGCAATAAATAAATAAAATCAATAAATAAAATCAACAAATAAAATCAATAAATAAATCAATAAATAAAATCAATAAATAAATCAATAAATAAAATCAATAAATAAAATCAATAAATAAAATCAATAAATAAAATCAATAAATAAAATCAATAAATAAAATAAATAAATAAAATCAATAAATAAAATCAATAAATAAAATCAATAAATAAAATCAATAAATAAAATAAATAAATAAAATCAATAAATAAAATCAATAAATAAAATCAATAAATAAAATCAATAAATAAAATAAATAAATAAAATCAATACATAAAATCAATGAATAAAATCAATAAATAAAATCAATAAATAAAATAAATAAATAAAATCAATAAATAAAATCAATAAATAAAATCAATAAATAAAATCAATAAATAAAATCAATAAATAAAATCAACAAATAAAATCAATAAATAAATCAATAAATAAAATAATTGCCCGCAATAAATAAATAAAATCAATAAATAAAATCAATAAATAAAATCAATAAATAAAATCAATAAATAAAATCAATAAATAAATCAATAAATAAAATCAATAAATAAAATCAATAAATAAAATCAATAAATAAAATCAATAAATAAAATCAATAAATAAATCAACAAATAAAATCAATAAATAAAACCAATAAATAAAATAAATAAATAAATCAATAAATAAAATCAATAAATAAATCAATAAATAAAATCAATAAATAAATCAATAAATAAAATCAATAAATAAAATCAATAAATAAAATCAATAAATAAATCAATAAATAAAATCAATAAATAAAATCAATAAATAAAATCAATAAATAAATCAATAAATAAATCAATAAATAAATCAATAAATAAAATCAATAAATAAAATCAATAAATAAAATCAATAAATAAAATCAATAAATAAAATCAATAAATAAAATAAATAAATAAATCAATAAATAAAATCAACAAATAAAATCAATAAATAAAATCAACAAATAAAATCAACAAATAAAATCAATAAATAAAATCAATAAATAAAATCAATAAATAAAATCAATAAATAAAATCAATAAATAAATCAATAAATAAAATCAATAAATAAAATCAATAAATAAAATCAATAAATAAAATCAATAAATAAAATAAATAAATAAAATTAATAAATAAAATCAATAAATAAAATCAATAAATAAAATCAATAAATAAAATCAATAAATAAAATCAATAAATAAAATTAATAAATAAAATTAATAAATAAAATCAATAAATAAAATCAATAAATAAAATCAATAAATAAATCAATAAATAAAATCAATAAATAAAATCAATAAATAAAATCAATAAATAAAATCAATAAATAAAATCAATAAATAAAATCAATAAATAAAATCAATAAATAAAATAAATAAATAAAATTAATAAATAAAATCAATAAATAAAATCAATAAATAAATCAATAAATAAAATCAATGAATAAAATCAATAAATAAAATCAATAAATAAAATTAATAAATAAAATCAATAAATAAAATCAATAAATAAAATCAATAAATAAAATCAATAAATAAATCAATAAATAAAATCAATAAATAAAATCAATAAATAAAATCAATAAATAAAATCAATAAATAAATCAATAAATAAAATCAATAAATAAAATAAATAAATAAAATCAATAAATAAATCAATAAATAAAATAAATAAATAAAATTAATAAATAAAATCAACAAATAAAATCAATAAATAAAATCAATAAATAAAATCAATAAATAAAATCAATAAATAAATCAATAAATAAAATCAATAAATAAAATCAATAAATAAATCAATAAATAAATCAATAAATAAAATCAATAAATAATACTCATCTCAATAATGAATTCCAATCAAACAAAATCATATGTATTTACTAGTGAGAATGATGCAAATTCCACACTTGTATTTTGCATCTGTTAGATCTTACTTTACATTCTATGGACGTCAAGTGCAACTGCAGATCCTGTGATATTGTACTACCTTTGTTTGCACTGAAACATTTAATTAACGTAGTCTCAGAATGTTGAATATTGGACTCCCGGGCAACGGCGAGTTGCTAAAAACGTGAAGCGAGAGACGACATTGTGACTGATAATTGGTGTTGAGTTGTGGGCAGAAAGAATGTTAAATAAGGAAATTACAGTTAAACGGGGAGAATTGTTTAAAATAGATTTTAAGTCGTAATGAAAGAGTTTGGAATTTAATTTCATAAACAATTTAAGCCAGATGCATATTTAAAAAGGTGCTTCTACATTATTGGGACGAGATTTTGTAGTATATAAATGACGTTTTCAGATAAAAAAAAAAACAATAAAGGATTTTTGGTCAATTCTAATTAGTTATAATGTTAGCTCCCAAATTATCAGTTAAAATTACCTGAATATTACTGAATTATGAAACAAAACTTTAATCGTGTTAGCAAGTGAAAAATTGCCGTTATCTTTGTTTAATTCGAACGGAAAATTTTTTTTGTTGAACTCTCCTATGCTTTAAAATCGTTTTCGTCAAATTCTATTTTTTATTTTCTTTAATAAAAATTTTCTACCTTATCGATTTTTCGCAATTTTTGGACATAATCATCTGAAAAATACGAGGAATACGTAGATACCATTGTTCTCATGTAAAATTCACTTTTATGATTTCCGAAAATCTCGTCCCAATTATGTAGAAGCGGCCAATAAAATATTACAGGGTTTATTTATACAATGAATATCGTCGTCTATGTTACGTATAACCAAACCTCCACCACTGCCCTCCGTAACCCTCTCCCCTTTCTACATAACTATACAAATATCCTATAAAAAAAGAGGAGGACTTCTCATGGTAAGATGGCCGCCCAATAAAACTGCGATTACACGTAGTTCTGTGCCGTCTTCATTCTGATACTAACCCATGAACGTAACAGTCTCTAGCCATTGTCAATGTTGGAGAGATGCGAACTACTGTTCTCATCTCAAGTGCTATTTTCAAAATGTTTCGGTCAATGTAACGGCCAACCCTCTTCAGGTTATATTCTGTCAAACTTGGGATCATTTTGTCGAACTCGGAAGTCTTTCTGTTAAAATCGGGAATCTTTCCATCGAACTCTGGAATCGACACAGAATTTCGAATGGGACACATTGGATACTTGGTGAAATTCACTTGTAATTTACACTCTTCTGGATGCTGAAGGTTCAATCCTCAGTCCAGGCGACACTCAAAATGCAACTGTGAATTACTTAGGACGTCTACCCAGTCATGACTGACGGAACGAGACCATACTACCCCCGTAGATTTAGTAAAAGGTTCTGTTCGAAATTCCGTGCAGATTACTTTCGACAGAAAGATTTCTGAATTCAATAAGATACACCTGAAGAAGGTCGGAGATTATATCAGCCGAAAATTTATTAAAATAACATTCAGAATAAGAATGCAAATAGTACAAATAAGCAGATTTTGTTTAGTTAAAAATTTTCTTAAAACAAATTGATTAGATAATAAAAACCACCTAACCTTATTTCGGTGGTAGACTGTCGGTGAAACGTGTTTGAATACGCGTCGGATTTCTTTCCCAGTGTCGTTGTTGATAACACGTAAGAAACCAGTTTTTAGAGGAATGTACAGTTTGGGAACGACCATCATTTCCTCAGTGACCAGGAAAATTCCTCTGAAAGGGGGGAAAAACGAATTCGGAATACATGGGATGTAAGTGTAACACAACTACAAAAATGCTATTTCAAACTTAAGTGTGAAAAAATTATGAAAATGCTATTTCAAACTTAAGTGTGAAAAAATTATGAAAATGCTATTTCAAACTTAAGTGTGAAAAAATTATGAAAATGCTATTTCAAACTTAAGTGTGAAAAAATTATGAAAATGTTATTTCAAACTTAAGTGGGAAAATTATGAAAATGCTATTTCAAACTTAAGTGTGAAAAAATTATGAAAATACTATTTCAAACTTAAGTGTAAAAATTATGAAAATGCTATTTCAAACTTCAGTGGGAAAAATTATGAAAATGCTATTTCAACTTAAGTGTGAAAATTATGAAAATGCTATTTCAAACTTAAGTGTGAAAATTATGAAAATGCTATTTCAAACTTAAGTGTGAAAAAATTATGAAAATACTATTTCAAACTTAAGTGTGAAAAAATTATGAAAATGCTATTTCAAACTTAAGTGTGAAAAAATTATGAAAATGCTATTTCAAACTTAAATGAGGTAAAACTTATAAAAATGCTATTTCACACTTAAGTGTAAAAATTATGAAAATGCTATTTCAAACTTCAGTGGGAAAAATTATGAAAATGCTATTTCAACTTAAGTGTGAAAAAATTATGAAAATGCTATTTCAAACTTAAGTGTGAAAAAATTATGAAAATACTATTTCAAACTTAAGTATGAAAAAATTATGAAAATGCTATTTCAAACTTAAGTGTGAAAAAATTATGAAAATACTATTTCAAACTTAAGTGGGAAAAAATTATGAAAATCCTATTCCAAACTTAAATGAGGTAAAACTTATGAAAATGCTATTTCACACTTAAGTGTAAAAATTATGAAATTACTATTTCAAACTTAAGTGTGAAAAAATTATGAAAATACTATTTCAAACTTAAGTGGGAAAAAATTATGAAAATGCTATTCCAAACTTAAATGAGGTAAAACTTATGAAAATGCTATTTCACACTTAAGTGTAAAAATTATGAAATTACTATTTCAAACTTAAGTGTGAAAAAATTATGAAAATACTATTTCAAACTTAAGTATGAAAAAATTATGAAAATGCTATTCCAAACTTAAGTGTGAAAAAATTATGAAAATACTATTTCAAACTTAAGTATGAAAAAATTATGAAAATGCTATTTCAAACTTAAGTGTGAAAAAATTATGAAAATACTATTTCAAACTTAAGTGGGAAAAAATTATGAAAATGCTATTCCAAACTTAAATGAGGTAAAACTTATGAAAATGCTATTTCACACTTAAGTGTAAAAATTATGAAATTACTATTTCAAACTTAAGTGTGAAAAAATTATGAAAATGCTATTCCAAACTTAAATGAGGTAAAACTTATGAAAATGCTATTTCACACTTAAGTGTAAAAATTATGAAAATGCCATTTCAAACTTCAGTGGGAAAAAATTATGAAAATGTTATTTCAAACTTAAGTGTGAAAAAATTGTGAAAATGCTATTTCAAACTTAAGTGTGAAAAAATTATGAAAATGCTATTTTAAACTTAAGTGTGAAAAATTATTAAAATGCTATTTTAAACTTAAGTGTGAAAAAATATGAAAATGCTATTTCAAACTTCAGTGGGAAAAAATTATGAAAATGCTATTTCAAACTTAAGTGTGAAAAAATTATGAAAATGCTATTTCCAACTTAAGGGTGAAATAATTATGAAAATGCTATTTCAAACTTAAGTGTGAAAAAATATTAAAATGCTATTTTAAACTTAAGTGTAAAAAAAATTATGAAAATCCTATTTCAAACTTAAGTGTAAAAAAATTTATGAAAATGCTATTTCATACTTAAGTGTAAAAAATTATGAAAATACCATTTCAAACTTAAGTGTGAAAAAATTATGAAAATATTATTTCAAACTTAAGTGTGAAAAAATTATGAAAATGCTATTTCAAACTTAAGTGTAAAAAAAATTATGTAAATGCTATTTCAACTGAAGTGTGAAAAAATTATGAAAATGCTATTTTAAACTTAAGTGTGAAAAAATTATGAAAATGTCATTTCAAACTTAAGTGTGAAAAATTTATGAAAATGCTATTTCAAACTTAAATGAAATAAAAATCCTACTATTTCAAATGTGACATAAAAACGTGACATCAAATGTGACATAAAAAACATATTGCAAACTTAAGCATGACAAATTGATTAGAATGTTATTTCAAAGTTAAGAATGTAACATTACATTCGAAAATGATTTAAAAGTCATGCATGACAGACCCATGAAAATCTATTTTAAACTTTAGTTAACATAGTGACGAAAATGCCAACTTAAGCATGGCAGATTAATGAAAACAAAAAGGGACTGTAGAAATTCCACGGCAGACTCTTTCATATGTAATATATGGTTGGATTGCAGAAAAGAATTATTTCATTTGCAATATTATGGGTTGCCATTTTGTTGGTCACCATTAAAAAACACTTTCATAGAAGATACATATTATTTGTCATTTATGAGCGGATGTCTCAATGCTAGGGTCGAAATTACCATCGATTTTCTTACCTGAAAATAACGAACCAGGTGTCTGATGGATGATCAGGGTATGAACCCTGGTAGTCGGCGTATGCAATTTTGTTCCATTCATCTTTATAGAATTCATAATGAGGCATGAGACGCGGATCATTTTTAAATAATGTCCTAAAACGAGATGAAAATTAGTTAAAAAACAACAACATAATCATTCATAAAGATGCATTCGTTCTAGCTCCAAATCAACAAACATTTTGCTTATATTTCATATTTTAGTCATTAAATAACCACAAATTCCACAATGTATATACCATGATTTCCACACGAATGGGAATCACGTGTTTCACAACTTATATACCATGATTTCCACGCAAATGGGAATCACGTGTTTCACAACTTATATACCATGATTTCCACGCAAATGGGAATCACGTGTTTCACAACTTATATACCTACCATGATTTCCACAAAAATAAGAATCACGTGTTCCACAACGTATATACCATGATTTCCACCCGAATGGGAATCACGTGTTTCACAACTTATATACCATGATTTCCACACGAATGGGAATCACATGTTTCACAACTTATATACCATGATTTCCACGCAAATGGGAATCACGTGTTTCACAACGTATATACCATGATTTCCACCCAAATGGGAATCACGTGTTTCACAACGTATATACCATGATTTCCACGCAAATGGGAATCACGTGTTTCACAACGTATATACCATGATTTCCACGCAAATGGGAATCACGTGTTTCACAACGTATATACCATGATTTCCACGCAAATGGGAATCACGTGTTTCACAACTTATATACCTACCATGATTTCCACAAAAATAAGAATCACGTGTTCCACAACGTATATACCATGATTTCCACCCGAATGGGAATCACGTGTTTCACAACTTATATACCATGATTTCCACACGAATGGGAATCACATGTTTCACAACTTATATACCATGATTTCCACGCAAATGGGAATCACGTGTTTCACAACGTATATACCATGATTTCCACCCAAATGGGAATCACGTGTTTCACAACGTATATACCATGATTTCCACGCAAATGGGAATCACGTGTTTCACAACGTATATACCATGATTTCCACGCAAATGGGAATCACGTGTTTCACAACGTATATACCATGATTTCCACGCAAATGGGAATCACGTGTTTCACAACTTATATACCATGATTTCATCCCGAATGGGAATCATGCGTTTCACAACGTATATACCATGATTTCCACGCAAATGGGAATCACGTGTTTCACAACTTATATACCATGATTTCCACACGAATGGGAATCACGTGTTTCACAACTTATATACCATGATTTCCACGCAAATGGGAATCACGTGTTTCACAACGTATATACCATGATTTCCACGCAAATTCGAATCATGTGTTTCACAACGTATATACTATGATTTCCACGCAAATGGGAATCACGTGTTTCACAACTTATATACCATGATTTCCACCCGAATGGGAATCACGTGTTTCACAACTTATATACCATGATTTCCACACGAATGGGAATCACGTGTTTCACAACTTATATACCATCATTTCTACGCAAATGGGAATCACGTGTTTCACAACGTATATACCATGATTTCCACGCAAATGGGAATCACGTGTTTCACAACGTATATACCATGATTTCCACCCAAATGGGAATCACGTGTTTCACAACTTATATACCTACCATGATTTCCACAAAAATAAGAATCACATGTTCCACAACGTATATACCATGATTTCCACTCAAATGGGAATCACGTGTTTCACAACTTATATACCTACCATGATTTCCACCCAAATGGGAATCACGTGTTTCACAACGTATATACCATGATTTCCACGCAAATGGGAATCACGTGTTTCACAACGTATATACCATGATTTCCACGCAAATGGGAATCACGTGTTTCACAACGTATATACCATGATTTCCACTCAAATGGGAATCACGTGTTTCACAACGTATATACCATGATTTCCACCCAAATGGGAATCACGTGTTTCACAACTTATATACCTACCATGATTTCCACAAAAATAAGAATCACGTGTTTCACAACGTATATACCATGATTTCCACTCAAATGGGAATCACGTGTTTCACAACGTATATACCATGATTTCCACGCAAATGGGAATCACGTGTTTCACAACGTATATACCATGATTTCCACGCAAATGGGAATCACGTGTTTATCAACGTATATACCATGATTTCCACGCAAATGGGAATCACGTGTTTCACAACGTATATACCATGATTTCCACGCAAATGGGAATCACGTGTTTCACAACTTATATACCTACCATGATTTCCACAAAAATAAGAATCACGTGTTCCACAACGTATATACCATGATTTCCACCCGAATGGGAATCACGTGTTTCACAACTTATATACCATGATTTCCACGCAAATGGGAATCACGTGTTTCACAACGTATATACCATGATTTCCACGCAAATGGGAATCACGTGTTTCACAACGTATATACCATGATTTCCACGCAAATGGGAATCACGTGTTTCACAACTTATATACCTACCATGATTTCCACAAAAATAAGAATCACGTGTTTCACAACGTATATACCATGATTTCCACACGAATGGGAATCACGTGTTTCACAACTTATATACCATGATTTCCACGCAAATGGGAATCATGTGTTTCACAACGTATATACCATGATTTCCACCCGAATGGGAATCACGTGTTTCACAACTTATATACCTACCATGATTTCCACAAAAATAAGAATCACGTGTTTCACAACGTATATACCATGATTTCCACACGAATGGGAATCACGTGTTTCACAACTTATATACCATGATTTCCACGCAAATGGGAATCATGTGTTTCACAACGTATATACCATGATTTCCACCCGAATGGGAATCACGTGTTTCACAACGTATATACCATGATTTCCACCCGAATGGGAATCACGTGTCCCACAACGTATATACCATGATTTTCATGCGAATGAGAATCACGTGTTCCACAACATATGTACCATGATTTCTACGCGAATGGGAATCACGTGTTTCACAACGTATATACCATGATTACCATGATAGGGTAAAATTTTTGAGTATCAAAACCTATCTCTTTACAACCCCCTCCTTTTCGTAACCTATCATACTTTCATCAATCACAGTCCATTTTCTGTAGGCTGCTTTTGAACCCAGTCAATGACGGGTACTTCTGCTAGTATATATATATATATATATATATATATATATATATATATATATATATATATATATAGAGAGAGAGAGAGAGAGAGAGAGAGAGAGAGATTTTATACCTAAAAAACAATGCTCTACTGTTGCATGCTTTCGCAATCATTAGTACAGGAAGTGATGATTGTCGCAGGTCAAAGAATTCAAACTCCATCACAAAGCCACATTCGACTCTATTAGAAAGGTACTTTATGTTTTTATATATAATGGCTTGAAGTTTAAATTGCAAAAGTCAAGCATCATAGTTCAATTGTGCTCTGTAATAGAAACATTCATTTCAAATGCGCCCTTGTTTTTATCAAATAACCTATTGTTGATTTTATATGCTGTGATCTTCTGTTTGTGCTGTGACAAAACTTCTCAAATGCACTTGCAATTTTAGGCTGTATAAGGGTGTCAACATTGGATTGTTTCTTCTTGTATCAGATTCTTTTGATTATCGATTTGCGATAATTATTGGAGGCATTCCAATACAAAACCTATCCAAGAACATTCCCAGGTACACAAAGTACATTTTAGTGAAATTAAAAAAAAAAAAATCAGCCTAGCCATTTCGAAGTTCATAGGAACGAATTCACACACACACAATATATATATATATATATATATATATATATATGCAAAAATCAAGATAACAAAATAATAAAATGAGAACATCTTATTGTGTAATTTCTTATGCTTTACAAAAAAAAAAATATTCCAAAACAGCTACTCTTCAGACGACCAAATGCACTATTTATACATATATGAATACAATCACAATTTCTATTTTTAGAGAACAAACAGTTGAATCTACCTACACACCATCCTTATATTTTTTATTTTTCGATAGTCTTCGTATTCAGTAATCGTCCCATTTTCATAATTCTACTTTTTAAATGATATTACAACCTATTTCCTATTTTAATATTGATTTAACCTTTTATATGTTTTTTATTTTATTGATTACTTTTCTTCCCCAATTTATTAGTTTAATTGTTTTATTTCCAAATACTAATCCACCCCTTCAAATTCTAGTTTATACTTATATTATTATTTCTCCTACAATCTACGATAGTTTCGTACACACTTTGTTTACATTTTATGATGTACTGATTAAGTTATGCTTAACATTTTATTTCATAAGAAAGAACGGTTATTAATAGGTTAATTTAAATATTATTAATTGAAATTTATTTTTATCCCATACTGGTTATGCCAATAATTTAAATTTATCTTTTCAATTCTTATCATTATGTTCTATTAAGTAAATTTTTACCAATTTATCAATTTATCGAAATTCCATGCATTATTATTTCAATATTTAGACTTTAATATTTATTAATCACCTTTTGTTTGATTTAAACTTATTATTTTACATTATCTTCTTTATAACAATCTTAGTTCAATTCTTCACTTAGTTTTCTTCAATTTTATATTTTGATTAAATTTATTTTAATCTATACTAATCTTCGTAATTTCAATTACTTGAGTGTTATTTTATTATCCACTAGCGGGGGTACCCGGCGTTGCCTGGGTGTTTGGAGAGGTGTGTGTAAGGGGGGGGGTGAACTAAAGAATAAGCGAAGTAATAATGCTGTTTAAATATTATAAAAAAAACGATGTTAAACTTCTTATAAAAATCGGACCCCCCCCCAAAAAAAAACAGCAAACAAACGTAAAACTTCTTTAAAGAAGAAATCGGAAAAACAAAAAGCAAAAATAAGGAAAAAATTATGAACGTGTTTGAAAAAAAAACAAAAACAAAAAATCGCAGCGAAAAGCGAAATAAATGGCATAAATAACCCTTCAATTCGGTTAAGTCGATGATGCGTTTCACCCAGTAGAAAGCATAGAACGAAAACGAACGTTAAAATTCCATTCCAGTTTTTTAAGCAACTACAAAACGAAATAAAACGAAAAAAAATGGCATAAAATAACCCTTCGATTCGGTTAAGTCCATGGTGCGTTTCACCCAGTAGAAAACATAGAACGAAAAGGAACGTTAAAATTCCATTCCAGTTAAGTCCATGGTGCGTTTTACCCAGTAGAAAACATAGAACAAAAAAAAACATTAAAATTCCATTCCAGTTAAGTCCATGGTGCGTTTCACCCAGTAGAAAGTATAGAACGAAAAGGAATGTTAAAATTCCATTCCAGTTTTTTAAGCAACTACGAAGTGAAGAAAACCAAAACCAGAGTTCCTTCATAACTGTCCCTTGTGAACAATCCCGGAAACGGTGAAAGTGGTGGCGGGGGAAGGAGGAATTAATTAGAGAGAAAAGATTTTACTACTTCCATTAATTTTAACCGATTGTGGTAGTTAACTCTCAGCAGAAAAATATAGGAATTTACGATTATCGAGGAAGTGGAGAGGTAATATGCATATAACACACCTCAGATATTGTGCTGCAGTTTGTGCATATTACATTTTCATGAAATGTCTTGATTTTTAATCCTATTAAGGTCAAAATCATAGGAGAAAAATGAGTTCATTTTATATATATAGGGATAACTATTAGTAGAATTAAAATTACTTCTATTTAGGTTATAATTATTTTAGTTTCTATATGTTAAGTTGATAATCTAATAATTTAGTTATTTATTGCACAATTTTAAAATCTTAGTACTTGTGCTGTCACACACACACGCACACACGCACACACACACACACACACACACACACACACACACACACACACACACACACACACACACACATACACACTCGCAAATAATAAACGAAGGTTCATTGATTTTAATTTCCCCGCACATTTGCACAAAAATAAATTCTTCCAGCAACGACATAATTTCAAATACGCCCACATACTTTTCTCATTACAACAAAAGCAAAATGGACATATTTCTGGCGGATGTAGTTGAAGACAATACCACGTGACAATATCGACCAATGAGAAATTTTAGAAGATTGTTTTTTAACGCTTTCCCAAACCAAATATCATCATCAGCAATCTTGTGCTGGAATTCTATTAAAAAAGTATTTAAATGCAGCAAACATTCTTTCTCTCTCTCTCTCTCTCTCTCTCTCTCTCTCTCTCTCTCTCTCTCTCTCTCTCTCTCTTTCCGCTACAACTTGGCACGAGAACATGTCTCTTGTTTTCATCGTCGTTTTCAAATCTGTCGAAACCATAATTACACACGCCATGCGGGCACCCCCCAAAAAAAACAAACAAAAAAAAAAAACTTATGCACACACACATCCATTCCGTACATTTTCTATAAGAATTACTAACAATGGACTACTTTCCTCATGGGACTTTCGAATAAGGCGAACTTCGCCAGTTAAAACAAAAAACTTTGAAATAAGGACATTATTTTCACAAAAGACTTTCACCTTCCAACCTTATTATTTTAATGAAGGACTTTCATCTAACATGACCTTTTAATCTTAATTATTCCACAAAGGATTTTCACCTAATTTGAATATTCTAACCTCAATGGTTTTGTTATGATGTTATGATTTAGATCTCGTTTTGACTTGGGGACGCCGTCATACTGTCTGCCACGTGTCACCGTGACGACCACCACTCAAGTTTCATGATTCCTGACCGCTTTGGGGAGAAACTGACTACGTAGGGATTCACGCTACGATCGCTACCATGGCACCAAAGTCGAGGCACATGATCATGGTTACCTCCACAAAATTACGGGCAAAACGCTTAGATGCCTTACACACCGTAGCGAAAACAACAACCCAAAAGAAACACAGTTTTCTCGACATGGAGGCAATTTCTTCATCACTAACCGTTTGTCTACAACTACGTCCGCGTGCTTGCTATATTTAGCGAAGCCAAGGAAAAGACAGCAGAAGGACCACCAGCCTCGCCATCACCACAACGCTACGGCTGTCGCGACCAATGCTACTACTACTACAACGAAGGCTTCGGCGCGCCTTCTAACAACAACAACTATCGCTATTGACACACGATTATAACCAGCACTGCTGCTACTACCATTACCAACGAAGGCTTCGTTGCGCCTTCTAACAACAACAACTATCGCTATTGACACACGATTATAACCAGCACTGCTGCTACTACCATTACCAACGAAGGCTTCGTCGCGCCTTCTAACAACAACAACTATCGCTATTGACACACGATTATAACCAGCACTGCTGCTACTACCATTACCAACGAAGGCTTCGTCGCGCCTTCTAACAACAACAACTATCGCTATTGACACACGATTATAACCAGCACTGCTGCTACTACCATTACCAACGAAGGCTTCGTCGCGCCTTCTAACAACAACAACTATCGCTATTGACACACGATTATAACCAGCACTGCTGCTACTACCATTACCAACGAAGGCTACGTCGCGCCTTCTATCAACAACAACTATCGCTATTGACACACGATTATAACCAGCACTGCTGCTACTACCATTACCAACGAAGGCTTCGTCGCGCCTTCTAACAACAACAACTATCGCTATTGACACACGATTATAACCAGCACTGCTGCTACTACCATTACCAACGAAGGCTTCGTCGCGCCTTCTAACAACAACAACTATCGCTATTGACACACGATTATAACCAGACCAGCACTGCTGCTACTACTATTACAAACGAAGGTTTCGTCGTGCCTTATAACCACAATAACAACAACTAACAACAATCTGCCATCTTCACCCCAAGGACAGCTCGTTATTATTCTGTGTTATTTATTAGAAAATAAATTGTTGAGTTCGTTCAAATCTTAATCCTGTGTTGTCTATTCTTTTTGCTTGTCACCATACGCTTCGTAACATAACAACTGGTGTCAGAAGCGTGCGACAGGTAGAATGGACTACTCAGGGTGCACCCGTAACGAACTTCTCAGTTTTATCAGAGACCAGAAATCGGCACTCCTCCAGCTAAAATCGAGTACATCACGACCAGACGAGGCCCTTATCCTCGAAATAAAAGCGGACCTAGAGATTATGCTCTCCACCCTCAAATCGACCACCTTAAACGACACGCCCAAAGCCGATAATAACGACTACAATCTGATGATCAGATTACAGGCCATACACGATTCGGTAAAGGACATAAAAAAGTTCAACCCCGGGAACGATGTTAACCGCTTCATCACGGATGTAAACAAAACATACATGATACATGTCAAGCCGGAAATCAGTACACACCCTAGTATCGAAAAAGAGTTTGTCAGAATCTGCAAACAGCTTCTGAACGAAGGGATATTTCAGCAAATGACGGACTCCCAACACGACACATCTACCTTCGAGCAACTCAAAGCATACCTCATAACGACCCACGGCAGCCAAATGACAAACTTCCAGCACCTCAGCCGGGCTTGGGATTTGCAGCGTCGAGATGGGGAGAGATTGACAGATTTCGCCGGCCGACTGGAAAACACGATTAGAGAGGCTGCAGTACACATAAAGGCAAAATTTAAGTCGGACCACTCACGGGAAATACCTGCAGATACTGTCTTCTCTCTCATGGGTGCAATGCTAATGAGTGAGAAGGTGAAAGCCTGGACACCGAGCTTATACCCACACATCGTCAAAACAATGGATAAGCATTATACGGCAGGTGGGATAGCTAGTGATGTACAGCGGTACATCGACTGTGGTGTCAAAACGGACGATGAAATCAATGATAGTCCCATCGCGTACTACGCAAACAGGCCACAACGATCTGATCAAAGGACCAGGCGAACTGAACACAATGTGAACAGGCAAACTCTCCGCCCACAGGCAAGGAAAGATACCACAACACTGCGCAACACCAAACCCACTGGCACTCGCGGCCATTTTCAGATGCGCAGGGATGATGAACACAATCAGGATGCTGAGATCTGCCAAAACTACATGAAAGGCTATGCATGCTTCCATGGACGCAACTGTCGGTACCGGCACCCACCTCGTGCCCAGGCATATATCGCAACAGACGACAAGGATATGCCACCGGAAGATACTCTCCCCACTACCATGGCCGAGGATTTTCAATACGGACCAGGCGAGATGTGATGGCTCACCCCGTGGTCCAACAGACTCACCATCACATATTTAACTTTCATCAACACTCGGCGCAGAAGTCACCTTTCGTCAACACACATTTCATGATCGAGGGAGCTACGTTCTCGGACATATCTATGTTGGACTCAGGCTGCTCCACTTGCATTATGCCAGTGTCTCGAATACCTGAAGAGGTCAGACGTCGAATAACGCCATCCAACGTGCATGTGAGAGGCATAAACGGCAGCATCCATATCCTTGGCGAACTTAATTGTGGCATCGCCATCGGCAACCACGATTCACCCAGGTTCGACGGGATCAACATGCTGATAACATCCGCTATATCTCCAATCCTGATCGGCCAAAGCATCCTTGGTCACAGCACACTAGACTCCTACACAATCGACCACCAAAAATCAACGATCGAATTCAGACGCACGCTCGCGTCCACTCCGATAACTCACACGGCAGCAATACTACCAGCTCTTACACAGAAGATACCAGCTGATGATACCACATTTGGAGCCCACACCATCGATCATTCCACTAGACTCACACAGCCCAGCCCCAAGACACTAAATGAAAAACTACACTGGCTACAGAGTAATGTGGGTGTGGCATTGCCCAACCATCCAAACCGCGACGAACTGGAGGCCACAGCAGACTTAATCATCCGCTTCGCCGACATCATGGGTACCGAAAAGGGAGAAAAGGGTACCTTCATCAGACCAGTTCGAATACCAACCAATGGCCAATCCCGCTGTCAGAAGCAACACCCAATCGCCCAGGCTCTCGAGGCTGACGTCGATGCTGAAATCATGCACATGGCCGCCAGAGAGATCATCGAACCATGCAAGGACCCCAAGGGTTTTAATAGCCCTGTATTTGCCGTTCGCAAGAAGAACGGGGCAATCCGGGTAGTTGCCAACTTCAAAGCAACACTCAACAAGGTCCTAGTCGATCTCGACCCCTACCCCATACCTACGATTGACCACCTGTTCCACAGAATCGGCGAAGGAAATAAATATTTTGCATCCCTTGATCTTCGCAGTGGCTATTGGCAGATCGCTATCGACGAGCGTGATCGACACAAAACTGCATTCACATGGAAGGGCAAATGCTACCAATACACACGACTCGCCTTTGGTCTCACATCTGCCGGACAAATCTTCTCCCGCTGCATAGCTGAAGCCTTGGCCACTGTTACATCTCGCACCAACATATCCTCGTACATTGACGACAACCTAGTCCACGCCAAAACATTTGAAGGATACATACTGGCACTGGAGCAACTATTCACCGCCCTACGTAAATTTGGACTAAAATTGAATCCGGATAAATGTACCTTCCTCGCGAACGAAGCAAAATTCCTCGGTCGCATCGTAAATAGCAAGGGTTTCAAGGCCGACCCCGAATACGTCCGCGCCATCATGGAAATGAAGCCTCCAACAACAAAAAAGGAACTGCAAGGCCTCATAGGTCGTTTAGTGTGGATACGGCAATTCCTGGAGACACGGGTACAGGAACAAATCAGGTCGGACACATTTTCCAGCATCATGACCCCCATCCATGAACTGAATAGGGCTGGCAAACCATTTGCATGGACTGAGCAGGCGGACAAGGCCTTTAAGAAGATAAAGAAACGACTGTCCTCGCCTCCTGTCATTTCATTCCCTGATTTTGATCAACTCTTCACGCTCACCACTGATGCGAGTGACACCGCATGTGGGGCCATCCTAATGCAAGAAGATGACAGGGGAAAGAAGAAGATCATAGCAGTCGCTTCACACATATTTAACACCACGGAACAAAACTGGTCCACAACTGAACGCGAGGCATACGCAATAAAGTGGGCCATAGCAAAATTCGACTACTTCCTACACAGCCGCCCCTTCGTCATCTTCACCGACCACAGATCACTAACCTATCTGGATCAGCGGGTATTCAACAATGCCAAAATCCGCAGATGGCAGGAAGAGATCGCATGCTATAAATTCGTCCTGGAATTTGTGGAGGGCGAATCCAATGTCTGGGCCGACATGCTCAGCAGAAGTCATGGCCAAAGAAAAAATAACACACCAGCTGACGCCAACCCTGCAGGCAAAACATTCAGAATCCAGGGTTCGGACCTACGTATTTACATCCCATCCTGGTGTATGGACGAAATTGATGGATCAATGCTCATCCCCGAAGCACACACACCTCAGAACACCCGCCACCACAAGAATATTGTGGATGCGTTCTTTGCCTATCACTCTTCATCGACCATCCCCACAAAATACAATTGTGACCATATCAATATCGCTGCTGAGCAATGCACAGACAACACACTGTCGAGAATCATCAAAACCCTCCAGACGAATAACTCCAGCAAAAACTGTAACATCGACCCCGATGACCATCGGGCCCCCATACTCAACAAATACATCCACCAGTTCTACCTGGAGCCCGGCACATCTGTCTTGATGATTAGGGACAACAATCATTCCCCAAAACTGGTCGTACCATACAAACTCCGTCCCAAGTACCTGCATCAGGCCCATGACTGCATCAATCATTCAGGTATCGCCCGCATGCGCGAACATCTATCCGGCTACTGGTGGGAATGCAAGGACCATGACATCAGGACGTATGTCAACTCCTGCGAAACATGTGCCAAGCGGAAGGGTAACTATGGCAAACGTAAGGTCTGGCCCACCGGGCACTGCAAACGTGGAGAAAGACCGTTCGAAATCATCTACATTGATTTCGTCACGATGCCAATTTCAAAGGGGAAACGCTACATCCTAACCATGCTGGACAGTTTCAGTAGACACCTTACGGCTGTGCCGTGTTCCAGAGATCGTGCGATCGATGCTGCCCGTGGAATTTACAGTTTCTTCCTTCGACACCGGGAAATACCACGCATTGTTTCATCCGATCGCGGAACCCACTTCACGGGGGAGGTATACAGGATCTTTTGCCAACTCACATCAATCACGCAGGAATTACATTGTGCCTGGCGACCACAAAGCTCGGGTAACATTGAACGACAGCATCGCACGATGAAAAACGCCATATACATGCTGTGCGAAGATAGAGACTGTGAGTGGACCGACGTCCTCGAATCCGTCATCTCATCAATGAATGCTACCATCAACAGTGCCACTGGAGCGTCACCACACTATATAATCACTGGTCGGCAGCCCAACATTGGTTTGCCAAGATTACCCGACAACAGTATCACAAACCCCAGCCCCACGGCTTACGGCATGCAGGTCAATGCCCTGTTAAGACAAGTTCATCGACACGTCGCGCTGGCCAACAATGAAGCTGACCACGCCCAAGACCCAAATTTAGACAAGGACATGAATAAGGAACCAATACAAGTCGGTGACAAGGTACTAATCCACCGGCCTCAATCAGCTATTGCTCACGCATCTCACCTACCCTGGATCGGTACCTTCGAAGGTGCCAAGACCAACAGCATGGTGATCCAGATAAAAAATGATGATGGCCAGAGTGAATGGGTTCACCGGGCACATGTCCGCCGATTAATACCACGTCCAAAACATTTGTCCCCCAATCTACCTCCTCTACCCTACCCAACTCGTCAATCTACCGAAGAGACAACGCTTCCACCCAAGGCAGGGGCACACAGAGCGTTGCAGGACCCCATATACGTAGAAACCCCTCGACTACCGTCCGGATACAGATCGGACCTGATTCGGAATCGGTCAACACGAGGCCAGCTTCCTAAACGGTTTAAGGATTTCATCATGGGTTGATTCCATTCACACATGCAACTATGACCGCACTGGACAATTCAAGCCAAAATGAGATCTGGGGGAGCTGTTATGATGTTATGATTTAGATCTCGTTTTGACTTGGGGACGCCGTCATACTGTCTGCCACGTGTCACCGTGACGACCACCACTCAAGTTTCATGATTCCTGACCGCTTTGGGGAGAAACTGACTACGTAGGGATTCACGCTACGATCGCTACCATGGCACCAAAGTCGAGGCACATGATCATGGTTACCTCCACAAAATTACGGGCAAAACGCTTAGATGCCTTACACACCGTAGCGAAAACAACAACCCAAAAGAAACACAGTTTTCTCGACATGGAGGCAATTTCTTCATCACTAACCGTTTGTCTACAACTACGTCCGCGTGCTTGCTATATTTAGCGAAGCCAAGGAAAAGACAGCAGAAGGACCACCAGCCTCGCCATCACCACAACGCTACGGCTGTCGCGACCAATGCTACTACTACTACAACGAAGGCTTCGGCGCGCCTTCTAACAACAACAACTATCGCTATTGACACACGATTATAACCAGCACTGCTGCTACTACCATTACCAACGAAGGCTTCGTTGCGCCTTCTAACAACAACAACTATCGCTATTGACACACGATTATAACCAGCACTGCTGCTACTACCATTACCAACGAAGGCTTCGTCGCGCCTTCTAACAACAACAACTATCGCTATTGACACACGATTATAACCAGCACTGCTGCTACTACCATTACCAACGAAGGCTTCGTCGCGCCTTCTAACAACAACAACTATCGCTATTGACACACGATTATAACCAGCACTGCTGCTACTACCATTACCAACGAAGGCTTCGTCGCGCCTTCTAACAACAACAACTATCGCTATTGACACACGATTATAACCAGCACTGCTGCTACTACCATTACCAACGAAGGCTTCGTCGCGCCTTCTAACAACAACAACTATCGCTATTGACACACGATTATAACCAGCACTGCTGCTACTACCATTACCAACGAAGGCTTCGTCGCGCCTTCTAACAACAACAACTATCGCTATTGACACACGATTATAACCAGCACTGCTGCTACTACCATTACCAACGAAGGCTACGTCGCGCCTTCTATCAACAACAACTATCGCTATTGACACACGATTATAACCAGCACTGCTGCTACTACCATTACCAACGAAGGCTTCGTCGCGCCTTCTAACAACAACAACTATCGCTATTGACACACGATTATAACCAGCACTGCTGCTACTACCATTACCAACGAAGGCTTCGTCGCGCCTTCTAACAACAACAACTATCGCTATTGACACACGATTATAACCAGACCAGCACTGCTGCTACTACTATTACAAACGAAGGTTTCGTCGTGCCTTATAACCACAATAACAACAACTAACAACAATCTGCCATCTTCACCCCAAGGACAGCTCGTTATTATTCTGTGTTATTTATTAGAAAATAAATTGTTGAGTTCGTTCAAATCTTAATCCTGTGTTGTCTATTCTTTTTGCTTGTCACCATACGCTTCGTAACATAACAGTTTCACAAGAACTCTTATCGATCGGACTTTGCTTGTTCATCTTGTTATTTTGTTGAAAAATAAATGCGGCACATTTTAAACAAGAAGGATGTGTCATTGTGTTTTCTTTCTTTCTTTTTTTATTGTTATTATTTTGTTTGGGGCAGAGGAATTTAATTTCTC
The DNA here is from genome assembly GCF_053919585.1 of Euprymna scolopes. Lineage (NCBI taxonomy): Eukaryota > Metazoa > Mollusca > Cephalopoda > Sepiida > Sepiolidae > Euprymna > Euprymna scolopes. The sequence goes on along the minus strand of NC_136526.1, from coordinate 20,886,037 downwards.
TTAAATTTCTTTCCCCCCACATACTAAATTTAAGCATTTTACCATATCCGTGTTTGTGTGTGTGAAATATGTCTAAGAACAGGAGGAGGTAATAAAAGGCGTGGATGTCTATTCAAATGTAAAATAAATTATCAGAGAACATATAAGTATATACATACCTGAAAAGATCTAGACCAATTTCTTCAATATTCAGTTCTACATGCGTCCAATATTTCCTGAGAATTTCACATACTTTCAAATTCTCTGCAGTACCTAGAAAATGTAGCAAAGACATCTTTTTTCTTTTCACTTTTTCAGAGTATATAGAATCGTGAAAGCATACACAAGGTCAATAATATTTTTGTTGTTTTAACTTTAACATGTTTTCCTCACAAATAAATATAATTTAACCCTGTTGAGTTAAAAAAAACTGATTTAAATATAAAATATACATATAACTATAATCATATTTACAGTAGAACCCCAGGATACGGCATAAAAAATTAGTTACAAAATACAGTACAGTATATAATGCATATGTATATAGTCAAAAGCGAAAATGTATGTATGTGTGTTCGCTTTTTCTGTGTGTCTATAAACGGCTTTTTTCAGAGAAGCGGTAGCTCGCTTCACAACTTTTAAAAACTTTTTATATCACATATAAATCGTAATATCTCACAGTTAACAACGAAGCTCGCCTGTCTATTTAATTTGCTCGATTTCGGGAAGATAAATATTCAACATTTGTTGCTCGCCGCATGTGGGTTAGTCTTTTTCCTATAACATCTTGGGGGGGGGGAAGCGTTCAACAGTAAATGAAATCCCGCAGTCAAACATGACCTCATTAACTCATTAAAACGGGCACCTGCTAAATCCAAGTAATTAAATAAATTCAAACGTGTTTCCGTTAGCATGTCGCGGGGGGGGGGCAATGCTTAACGTCGCACGTTTTTTTTTCACACTTTAATTTACAACTTTGCCTCAAGGGTTCGGGTTCGATCCTCATACTTACTTTTTTTTTACCCCCCCCCCCCCCCGGAGTTTCCACACACACCTCCAAACACCCGGGCAACGCTGGGTACTCCTCGCTAGTAACATTATAAATAACATCATAAGGTGGAGCAAATCCCATAACCAGGGCTCGGAAAAACATTGTATTTCACATCGTAACCTGAAAAAAAAAACGTATTCTGGGTTCTACTGTATAACCGTATTTACTGCTTTTAGTAGCGCTTCTGTGGATTCTGACGATTTATTTTTTTTCAGGCCTTAAAAAATATTTTCTCTTCAAGGAGGGGGAGAGGTAGAAATTTTGTTTAAGTAGTGCTTTTAGTAGAGCCTTCTTAATTTTAATTAGTGCTTCCAGTAGTGCTCTGGAGGCTTCCTGAGTTTTATTTTTTTCACTCATAACTTAAAAAAATGATTTCTCAAGACAATAAAAGACAATATAATCTCAAAATCACTTTTTATTTTGAACATTTTTCTTCTGAACCTTTAAGGGCCAAGGGTACTTTAGTAGTATATGGAATCGTCAGATGAATGAAATGAATCCGTTTCCAAGTTATGATTCCATAATATTTTGGAATTATTTAAACAAGGATTGATAATTTGGATTAGGTGGGCTACTATTCTATTCTTGATAATACAACATATATAATTGCTAAGTAATAATCAGTTCTCATGTGCTCTTGGACATTTTTTTCTATAGTGGACAGTTATTTTTGTTTTTGTAATTACACTCCTTATTTTTGTTATTGTTATTATCTTAAATCGCACCCGGCTTTACTCGGGTATAAAATACGCTTAAATATGATATTTCAATTTGTCCAGATTTCGTATATACTATTATAGAGTCGACATTTCAAAAGTAAAAAAAAAATAGTATTTGGGTGTCATCAGCTAGAATCGAAACCGAAACTGTAGCATTCAAAGCTGGTGACGTTACCACTGTACCAACGTGACACACATATGAACTGATTACAAATTAAAAATAAACTAAGATGAATGTAAAAAATGTTTAACGATTTTTTTAATGTTGGCCCCTTTGTGACCCTTTAAAATCTATTTTAACCGGCTGAAGATCCATAAAAGAACGGTCCCTAAAAAATCCAATCATTTGAGGCCCCTAGCGCCGCTCTGTGTCACATTCAAACATGATAGAAGGCTTCTATCACTCTTGGGATTTGTACACAACTGGCCAACTAGTATATGGTCTGCAACAAAAAAAGAAAACCGGTTTTCATCAAACAGAAATGGAATCATGTCTTCTTTTCTAGGGCAACAATTTTATCATTCTATCCTATACTCTCAAGTAGTTTCAAGTTGTTTTTAGAGCATCCTTAAACCTTTTTCTTAGTTTATGTTGTGGTCTTTTCCCTTGGCATACGGTATAATCATGTTAACACACTAGTTCCTGTAAATCACCAAAGTTAAGCAACGCTGAGCCTGGTCAGTACTAAAATGGGTAATCATTGGGGACTTTGAACTGCTGTATCTTGACATTGTTTCAAGACATCCACTGGACTCAAGCAGTGCCGATGCAGGAGAGGTGGAGTTGGAGATAGCACAACCCTTGTCTTACAATTACACACACAGCTACCATTACAGGAGGTATCCATTGTCTTTTCCCTCTATCTATCATTAAACAATTTTTGGGAGTTGTTTACATACAACATACATATACAAGCGCATGCATATATATATATATATATATATATATATATATATATATCCGCGGATTAAGGACTATCCACTTATCTTGTGCTTCCTTTTTTAAAATTAAATATGTTTTTAACTCTTTTTCAAGATGTCTTTTAACATGTTTTATTAATCATTTGTTCATATATATATATATATATATATATATATATATATATATATATATATATATATATATATATATATAGGTACGTGTATATCCCCACACATACCTACTAAGGCTCCATATTTACACTACAGTTTGGGTTCTAGGATCACATTACACTTCAAACATATAAACATGCATTTTAATAGAAAGAAAATAACGATATTGTACGTGGTATACAAATGCCTCCCTGATTGATTGAGCCCTCTCAAGAACTGTCCTTCATTTCATCCTTAAATTATGGTTTGCATTTATGTGTATAAAGTGGAGCCATTACCTTGTTTTCTTGCATCTCTGATTTTTCGTACAAATCCGCCACGCCAACATTTTTGCAATTTCACAGCCGCGATATGATCCTCAATTGGCGTTTCTCTTGATCGGCAAAGAAAGAAACAAAGCAAAAAAAAAAAAAAATGAAATAAAAATTGGTGACTATTTTAGAATCTAACACGTCAGTCAATATATAATATCGTAGATGGCTTTTTAGAAATAAGGGAAAATCTCAATTGTCTTCTGTAATATAAATCTCACCTCTCTGTAAGTGTGTATGTGTGAGAATGTATGTATGTTTGTATATCTCACTAAAATTTTCGGTCCTGGATATGACCTTAAACTATATCCGATGGTGAGGCCCCAGCTTGTGGGCTTTGGGGAGCGTGGAGCCACCCTTTAATTGCTATTGCTCCCAGGTCCACTCTGACCCGAACTGGTAGTACCTGTTAAGGCTCCAACTATGGGTTAAATAGAAACCGACTCGGAAAAAAACAAATATACTCTATTAAAAAATTGTTCTTCAAAATCACTGGATTCGGCATTAAATAACCCGAAAAAGGTTGATATGTCGTAAAACAAAAACAACCAACCAACCAACCAACCAACTAAAACTTTCGACGCATGCAACCAACACTGATAAAATTGGCATCATTAGAAAAATCAGTCTCTTGGTCGACAGATATTCAAAAATTGGCTAAAAACATCAATTCTTTGAGCATCAACTGGGCCGTTTTTTACAAGGAGGGGTAACTTTTTGCATTGACATTTTAGCAAAGTCATCAGACGCCTTGCAATGACTAAGCTTATTTTGAAGTCGCGGTGGGCGACTAAAGTGTTTCCTTATTTTTTCAGCTCCTTTTCCTCTTAGCGTTTCAGGTTCGAGCCTGGCTACTGTGGCTATTTTTTTTTCCGCTCGCTCGATTGAAACTTTTTAGGGTTGGGTTGCTCAATACTCATACGATAATACCTCTCCACATCCGGGCAATGCTGGGTATCCTCGCTAGTTATATATAAGATGAAAACTTGACAAAGCTGTGTTCTAATTATCTATCTTACAAAATAACACCGGATAAAAAGAAGATAATTATGGAAGTAACTCGTCAGAAATTTTAGATAGCTGCTGTGAGATAGATAAATAGATAAAGTCTGCCGATATGACAACTATAAGTCACAGATAGATATATAAATTATAATTATTTTATTTTATAAATTTTAGCAATGCATGAGTAAGGAATTTTAATTAATTCACTGAGCATGTGAGGATATTGTGAAAATTCAAACATTGTTGTGTTGATTACATACGTGTATGGAAAGTAAAAGATGATTAAAAGCTGCAGTAAAGACATTTCATTTAATAATAGTTTGTCTACAACAAACTATTTAAACTGTAAATTAAGTAAAGCATAAAATCACATACAGAAACAGATATTATTAATGTGTAGACATTTTATCGCAAAATATTTATCTGTTAACAGAACTAAAGTTGATAGTGCATATAGTGCATCTGGCCAGCAAATGAGGACGAAATTTGGTTATAATTCTCGATTATATGTTTGTATGGGAAATGGGAAATCCCATAAGGTCTTGTGCTTAACATAAGATGTAGGGTATACCTTTTTTAGTAAGGATGTCTAAGCCTTTTTTACAAAGGGTCTAGTCTAGAAAACAATTTCTCCCAAATGAAAGATAACTCTTATCCCAACAAATGTACCTTACATTTGATTAAATATTATAATAGTTTTAAACTATAACTTACTCAATATACTAGCAGGGCAAGGCTCTCGGCTTTGCCCGGTTGTAAAATGCACTTAAATATATTTTAATTTTTCCAGATTTCAAAAGTAAAAAAAAAGTATCTGGGTGCCATCAGCTAGAATCGAAAATGAAAGCAAAGCTGAAGCATTTAAAGCTGGTGACGTTACCACTGTACCAACGTGACACGTATATGAACTGATTAAAAATAAACTAAGATGAATGTACAAAATGTATAACGATTTTTTCAATTTGACTACATTTTGACCCCTTATAAACTATTTTAACCGGCTAAAGACCTTTAAAAGAACGGTCCATAAAAACCCAATCATTTGAGGCCCCTAACGCTGCTCTGCGACTTTTAGTTTCAAAAGAGATGGTTTGAAAATATGGAGACAGAAAGACAGACATATAGATAGACGGACAGACATAGTGCGTTTTATAAATTAGATCATAGTTTTAAACTATAACTTACTCAATGGAAATTTTGTTCTCAAGCTTTTCAGATTCTGCTGAAAGAAATAAACATAGTTGAAATTAATAAATTTTGATAATAAAAGAAAGTCCTAATATTTTGTAAAATATTTTCTAGTTCACAAAAAAATGGAGTTTTTTCAATGAAGGAATTTATGGTTTTAAACAGAAATAGTAAGGACTTCAATAACATCATCTACCACTAATCTCTCATTCTTAGACAGGGTCCCAAAAAAATCTTATAGGTTCCACACTGTTAGCCAAGCTTCAATCTCTGTCTCATCGCTGCAATTTTGCATCCCTGTACTAGTTTTACAAATACTTTAATGGAATGTGCTCCAATGAACACATGCCACTTGTACCCCCTCTACTCACCTGACAAATAGCAAAATTCCACCCCATCCCTGTTGAGATCCCCAGATGCCAGAAAGCCTTCTACTCTAATAGTTTCTTCCCTCGAGCTGCTAAGCTTTGGAATTCCTTCCCTGTTTCCTACTTCCCTGACTTTTAATATATATTTAATGCAAAAGTTTTAATATAATGTGAATAGGCATCTAGCTGCTCAATTCTTCACACATAGTCCGGGAACCGACACATGTTGTTATCTCAGTTGCAAAAGAGATAAAGAATAGAAAAGAACTTCAACTTGTTGTTTGTTTGTAACAACGAGATTTGTTTTCTCATTGTTACAGACATGGCATCACACACGTGATCTCGAACGTTATTTTTGTTTCATGCTCTACGTTACTCATGTGATCGTCCTCTTTTTTTAATAGTTTTTTTCTTTACCAGTGACGTCATTTCACATGCATTTGTGTATAGCATCTCCTTGTCAATCAAGTCTCTTTCACTCACTTTACAAGCCTTAACTTAACACGCTAATCAATTACTCTCACTCGTGGTCGAGATGGTTAAGTGGTTGGCTTTTGTTTCCACCTCTGCGTCAAGGCTTCCGAGTTTAATCCCGCCTCCCGACCAAAACTTTTTTTTTTTACACCCGGGCAACGTTTTTTTATTACTTCGCTTATTCTTTAATTTATCCCCCCCCCCATACACACAGCGTTGTTATCTTAAGATTGCAGGTTTGATCCGACAGGTTTATTTATGCCATTTTTTTTCCGTTTTGATTTTGGTTTTGGTTTTTCCGATTTTTTTAACATCGTCTTTTTTATAATATTTAAGCAGGGTTATTACTTACCCCCCCATACACACACCTACAAGCAACCGGCCTACGCCGGGTAGCCCCCGCTAGTTTATTATATAAATCTCACCTGTTTGTTTAAATGTATGTTTGTATGCATGTCTGACGAAAACTTTCGACAGAGGCAACAGATTTTCATAAGATTGGTATCGTTTTGAAGCGCGACCTTTCAGATGACGACTATCGAAAAATTGTCTAAAAACATTAATTTCTTCACCCTCAACTGGGAACTTTTTTACAAGTAGGGGTCGCTTTTTTCGGCGATATTTTCAGAAAGTCATCCCCTCTTTTCGATTGACTAGCCTTAATTTAAACCTTCGCCACTTTCGGTTTGGTGGTGTACGAAACGGCAAAGACGTCAAGTTTTTTTTTCAGATTCTTTTCGTTCTTCGCAGTACGGGTTCGAGCCTGCCTTCCTACTACCACTTTTTTTTGCTCAACACACACCTCCAAACACCCGAGCCACAGTGGGCACCCAGGCTAGTCTATTATGATAGTCTAAATCTCACTTGTCTGTTTAAATGTATGACAGATTTTCACGAGATCAGTAGCATTTTGAAGCTCGACCCTTCGGACGACAAATATTGAAAAATTGGCTAAAAACATTAATTCCTACACCCTCAACTGGGTAGTTTTGTAGAGGAAGAAGTCGGATTTTCCAACGCCATTTCTGCATGTCATCTTTTGTTTTCGATTGACTATGCTAAATTTGAATGCTTTATGCGTCATGGAGCATCTGTAAGACGTCAGATTTTCTTTCATTTTCTTTTCTGCCATCGCGTCACAGGTTCGAGCCTGCCTGCCTACAATCACTTTTTCTTTTTTTTTTTTTTGCTCAACACACACCGCCAAACACTCAAGCAACGCCGGGCATCCAGACTAGTTAGTTCTAATGGAACAAAGTCTGAATAACACACACCGAACCATTGCTTTGTATGAACAGTACTTCATCCTAGTAAGCGATACATTATCAACACACAGAATTTATATTTTTCTATTGAATTTTTAAAATCTGCAAGAATAATTGTAATTTATTACGTAATAATTTGATTGGGTTCATGCCATTTAAAGATCATTACAATATGAAAATTATATGGATTTTTACAGTGCAGTCTATATGACAGGTTCAGGACGAATTGGATGACGTATTATTACATAAGTTATATAATTTGATTCAATATTTTGGACACAACACAAGCTATATCTAGTATACATAATAAATTCACAGAGTTAATATTTATACACAACTACTATGATGGGAATGAGGAGTCCAAAATGTGAGTTAGCAGGGTAGGAAAGAGAGTTAGACTGGAGAAAGGGTGTGTAAAGTAGTTGGAAGGTAGTAGGCGTACTAATGAAATTGTTAGTTACATGAATGTTCTGTAATGTTTACTAGGAATGGAAAAAAGAAGCCAGTTGTCAAGTAAATGCAAAGAATGTACGAACAGAAAAAATGGATAGCAGAGTATGAGTGTATGGGTTAGAGTAGGATAAGGGTTTCTGAGTGCAGGTTGGCAGGGGAAGTTATTGCTTCAGTGGTGAGGAAATTGGAATGTGTAAGATGAGAGAGTAGTTAACTCAAGTGGGGTGTAAGGAGAGCAGAAAGGGAGGAAAGCAAAGATGATGTGTTTATAGTGAAGTAAAAATTAAGTTATACTTCAAAGTTTCAAATTTAGTATACATACTTACCTTGTGCTGTCCCATTGGGACTCCCAGCACCAGAAGCTTAAAAAACAAAAGGACAAAAGAAGTATATAAAATGAAAATCCATCTAATAATACTGTATATAAAATAAGTCTATATAATAATGATGTATATAAAATAAAAGTCTGTATAATAATGATTATATGAAATAAAAATTTATATAATAATAATGTATATGAAATAAAAATTTATATAATAATAATGTATATGAAATGAAAATTTATATAATAATGATGTATATGAAATTAAAATTTATATAATAATAATTTATATAAAATAAACCTATATAATAATAATTCATAAAAAATAAAATCTATATAATAATAATGCATATAAAATAAAATCTATATAATAATAATGCATATAAAATACAAAACCTATAAAATAATGATGCATATATAATTAAAATCGGTACTTATGCAGAGAGTGATCCAGATGTAACTCAGAGTCTGCCCGGCTTTCCCCGGAACATGATGTCAACAGCCGGAGTAAGCCTAGCATCGCCGAGGAAATTAAGCCAAGCATCGTCGATGAAAGCATAACAAAAATAGAAAACCTACCTTAAATTTTAAGCTTCATTAACTGTAAAGAAAAAATGTTATAACAATATTTTTCTTTTATTTTTGCTATATATATATTTTTAAAGAAATAATGTTAAAACTTTTTTTGTTTGAGAAAAGGTTCAAAGGTAAGTCAATAAATACTTTCAAGGAATTTTTTTAAAGTTTTTTTTTTTTTTTTTCAAGGAAAAACATGAAAACTAGAAAATTTGAAACAAAACTGGGTGGGATAATTTGTTTTCATATTTAAACAGATGTTGTTGTTGTTGTTGTTGTTTCCTCAGACCATTGTCTTATTAATGGTGTCCGTAGATCGTATCCTGCATTCGTGCTGGAGGTCTTTCTGTGTTGCCCACTTGAACGCCCACAAGTTGATTATTTTAAGTATGATGCCAATTGTCAGCCTAGACTTAATAAAAAAATGGTACCAGTCCGGATGGATGTAAAGGTTCAGCATTTGGTAGTCTGACACCTCCAAGCATACCATTCCTCTTACCATTCCTCTTATAATAAGATTGCACCTGTGTCCATGCACAAGTTTTCGTTTTTTTTCTTGAAAAAAGTTGAGGACTCCGGCTGGTGTTTTCAGCTGCTCATTTAAAGCTGTAAAATTCATGTTTTTTTTCTGACGTGAAAGTAAAAAATGGTGTGCTTTTGTTTTGTACTAATTTGTTTTATTTTCTTCCTCTTCCAAATTTTCAACTCATGTGAACATGCGTCGCATTGAAAACTATCGCACTACATTGTTATTGGCTCAGCTTTATGTTACGTCAGATGGCTTAACTTCCTCAGCTATGCTCGGCTTACTCCGGCTGATGACGTCATGTTGCGGGGAAAGCCAGGCGGACACTGAGTTACGTCTGGATCACTCTCTGCATGAGTACCTTAAATCTATATAATAATAATTCATACAATATAAAATCTATATAATAATGATGCATATAAAATAAAAATTTATATAATAATTCATATAAAATCAAAATTACTATTAAAAAGTATGTATATAAAATAAAATTTATATAATAATGATGCATATAAAATAAAAATTTATATAATAATTCATATAAAATCAAAATTACTATTAAAAAGTATGTATATAAAATTAAATTTATATAATAATAATTTATATAAAATAAAAATTTATATAATAATTCTGGTGGCGATGGCAATTAAAGGGTGGCTGCACACTCCCCAAAGCCCGTAAGCTGGGGCCTCACCACTGGATATAGTTTAAGGTCATATTCGGGACCGTATAAATTGAAATTTATATAATAATTATGCATATAAAAATTAAAATCTATATAACAATGATGCATATGATGAAGATCTATATGAAATGAAAATGTATATAATAATTATCTATATAACAATGATGCATATGATGAAGATCTATATGAAATGAAAATGTATATAATATTTATCTATATAATAATGATGCATATGATGAAGATCTATATGAAATGAAAATGTATATAATAATTATCTATATAATAATGATGCATATTATTAAGATCTATATGAAATGAAAATGTATACAATAATTATCTATATAACAATGATGCATATGATGAAGATCTATATGAAATGAAAATGTATATAATATTTATCTATATAACAATGATGCATATGATGAAGATCTATATGAAATGAAAATGTATATAATAAATATCTATATGAAATGAAAATGTATATAATAATTATCTATATAATAATTATGAATATGATGAAGATCTATATGAAATGAAAATGTATATAATAATTATCTATATAATAATGATGCATATGATGAAGATCTATATGAAATGAAAATGTATATAATATTTATCTATATAATAATGATGCATATGATGAAGATCTATATGAAATGAAAATGTATATAATAATTATCTATATAATAATGATGCATATGATGAAGATCTATATGAAATGAAAATGTATACAATAATTATCTATATAACAATGATGCATATGATGAAGATCTATATGAAATGAAAATGTATATAATATTTATCTATATAACAATGATGCATATGATTAAGATCTATATGAAATGAAAATGTATATAATAAATATCTATATGAAATGAAAATGTATATAATAATTATCTATATAATAATTATGCATATGATGAAGATCTATATGAAATGAAAATGTATATAATAATTATCTATATAATAATGATGCATATGATGAAGATCTATATGAAATTTTTTTTTTTTTTTTTTTTTTTTTTATTCAATTTTCACCCCAAACAAGGCACAGTGCCACTTTGAAGCAGGGGGCTACTATTAGGGAATTAATTAGCGGGGTCATTATGAAGGGAGAAGAGTAGAAAGATGTTTGTTAACATTACACTTGAACTTCTGCATATCATTGCAGTTGGGAAAGCAGAATCCCGGAAGGGAGTTCCAAAGACCCGCAGTTCTGGGGAAGAAACTATTGGAGTAAAAGGCTTTCTTGCACCTAGGGATCTCCACTGTAAAGGGATGAGACTTAGTAGCTTGTCGGGTTTGTCGGGGGTAGTTACGTCGGGGAGGTACAAGTGTTTGCAGTTCGTCAGAGCATTCACCATTAAAGTATTTGTAGAACAGGCAGAGGGATGCAACATCTCGTCGATGGGACAGAGGTTGAAGCCCAGATGACAGTTCAGGACCTATCAGGTTTGCGACTCTTTTTTGAACCCTGTCCAGGAGCGAGAGACAAGCAGCAGATGCACCAGCCCAGATGTGACAACAGTACTCCATACATGGGCGAATGGTTGCCTTATAGAGGTATAGGATACTGGCAGGCGTAAGTAGTTTTCTAGCACGGTAGAGGGAGCCAACCTTCCTTGCAGCAGCCTTGGCAATGCTCTCAATGTATCTATTCCAGTTCATATTCCCTGTAAACGTTAGGCCGAGGAGTTTAAAAGAAGTACTTTCAGGCAATGTGTTCTTGGCCATTGCTATTGGTGGTAGAGAAGGTTTCTTGTAGTTATTGAAGGAAACAAGCTTAGTCTTAGCAGCATTGAATGAGACCAACCATTTTTGTCCCCATTCCACTACGGATTGGAGGTCATCCTCTAGTGTTTCTAATAATTATATATATAATAATGATGCATATGATGAAGATCTATATGAAATTAAAATGTATATAATAATTATCTATATAATAATGATGCATATGATGAAGATCTATATGAAATGAAAATGTATATAATAATTATCTATATAATAATGATGCATATGATGAAGATCTATATGAAATGAAAATGTATATAATAATTATCTATATAATAATGATGCATATGATGAAGATCTATATGAAATGAAAATGTATATAATAATTATCTATATAATAATGATGCATATGATGAAGATCTATATGAAATGAAAATGTATATAATAATTATCAATATAATAATGATGCATATGATGAAGATCTATATGAAATGAAAATGTATATAATAAATATCTATATAATAATGATGCATATGATGAAGATCTATATGAAATGAAAATGTATATAATAATTATCTATATAATAATGATGCATATGATGAAGATCTATATGAAATGAAAATGTATATAATAATTATATATATAATAATGATGCATATGATGAAGATCTATATGAAATTAAAATGTATATAACAATTATCTATATAACAATGATGCATATGATGAAGATCTATATTAAATGAAAATGTATATAATAATTATCTATATAATAATGATGCATATGATGAAGATCTATATGAAATGAAAATGTATATAATAAATATTTATATAATAATGATGCATATGATAAAGATCTATATGAAATGAAAATGTATATAATAAATATCTATATAATAATGATGCATATGATTAAGATCTATATGAAATGAAAATGTATATAATAAATATTTATATAATAATGATGCATATGATGAAGATCTATATGAAATGAAAATGTATATAATAATTATCTATATGAAATGAAAATGTATATAATAATTATCTATATAATAATGATGCATATGATGTAGATCTATATGAAATGAAAATGTATATAATAATTATCTATATAATAATGATGCATATGATGAAGATCTATATGAAATGAAAATGTATATAATAAATATCTATATTAAATGAAAATGTATATAATAAATATCTATATAATAATGATGCATATGATGAAGATCTATATGAAATGAAAATGTATATAATAATTATCTATATTAAATGAAAATGTATATAATAAATATCTATATAATAATGATGCATATGATGAAGATCTATATGAAATGAAAATGTATATAATAATTATCTATATTAAATGAAAATGTATATAATAAATATCTATATAATAATGATGCATATGATGAAGATCTATATGAAATGAAAAGTTATATAAAAATTATCTATATTAAATGAAAATGTATATAATAAATATCTATATAATAATGATGCATATGATGAAGATCTATATGAAATGAAAATGTATATAATAAATATCTATATGAAATGAAAATGCATATAATAATTATCTATATAATAATGATGAATATGATGAAGATCTATATGAAATGAAAATGTATATAATAATTATCTATATATTAATGATGCATATGATGAAGATCTATATGAAATGAAAATGTATATAATAATTATCTATATTAAATGAAAATGTATACAATAAATATCTATATAATAATGATGCATATGATGAAGATCTATATGAAATGAAAATGTATATAATAATTATCTATATAATAATGATGCATATGATGAAGATCTATATGAAATGAAAATGTATATAATAATTATCTATATAATAATGATGCATATGATGAAGATCTATATGAAATGAAAATGTATATAATAATTATCTATATGAAATGAAAATGCATATAATAAATGTCTATATAATAATGATGCATATGATGAAGATCTATATGAAATGAAAATGTATATAATAATTATCTATATAATAATTATGCATATGATGAAGATCTATATGAAATGAAAATGTATATAATAATTATCTATATAATAATTATGCATATGATGAAGATCTATATGAAATGAAAATGTATATAATAATTATCTATATAATAATGATGCATATGATGAAGATCTATATGAAATGAAAATGTATATAATAATTATCTATATAACAATGATGCATATGATGAAGATCTATATGAAATGAAAATGTATATAATAATTATCTATATAATAATGATGCATATGATGAAGATCTATATTAAATGAAAATGTATATAATAATTATCTATATGAAATTAAAATGTATATAATAATTATCTATATAATAATGATGCATATGATGAAGATCTATATGAAATGAAAATGTATATAATAATTATCTATATAATAATGATGCATATGATGAAGATCTATATGAAATGAAAATGTATATAATAATTATCTATATAATAATGATGCATATGATGAAGATCTATATTAAATGAAAATGTATATAATAATTATCTATATAATAATGATGCATATGATGAGGATCTATATAAAATGAAAATGTATATAATAATTATCTATATAATAATGATGCATATGATGAAGATCTATATAAAATGAAAATGTATATAATAATTATCTATATAATAATGATGCATATGATGAAGATCTATATGAAATGAAAATGTATATAATAATTATCTATATAATAATGATGCATATGATGAAGATCTATATGAAATGAAAATGTATATAATAAATATCTATATAATAATGATGCATATGATTAAGATCTATATGAAATGAAAATGTATATAATAAATATCTATATGAAATGAAAATGTATATAATAAATATTTATATAATAATGATGCATATGATGAAGATCTATATGAAATGAAAATGTATATAATAAATATCTATATGAAATTAAAATGTATATAATAATTATCTATATAATAATTATGCATATGATGAAGATCTATATGAAATGAAAATGTATATAATAAATATCTATATAATAATGATGCATATGATGAAGATCTATATTAAATTAAAATGTATATAATAATTATCTATATAATAATGATGCATATGATGAAGATCTATATGAAATGAAAATGTATATAATAAATATCTATATAATAATGATGCATATGATGAAGATCTATATGAAATGAAAATGTATATAATAATTATCTATATAATAATGATGCATATGATGAAGATCTATATGAAATGAAAATGTATATAATAAATATCTAGATAATAATGATGCATATGATGAAGATCTATATGAAATGAAAATCTATATAATAATTATCTATATAATAATGATGCATATGATGAAGATCTATATGAAATGAAAATGTATATAATAAATATCTATATAATAATGATGCATATGATGAAGATCTATATGAAATGAAAATGTATATAATAATTATCTATATAATAATGATGCATATGATGAAGATCTATATGAAATGAAAATGTATATAATAATTATCTATATGAAATGAAAATGTATATAATAATTATCTATATAATAATGATGCATATGATGAAGATCTATATGAAATGAAAATGTATATAATAATTATCTATATAATAATGATGCATATGATAAAGATCTATATGAAATGAAAATGTATATAATAAATATCTATATAATAATGATGCATATGATGAAGATCTATATGAAATGAAAATGTATATAATAAATATCTATATAATAATGATGCATATGATGAAGATCTATATTAAATGAAAATGTATATAATAAATATCTATATAACACTGATGCATATGATGAAGATCTATATGAAATGAAAATGTATATAATAAATATCTATATAATAATGATGCATATGATGAAGATCTATATGAAATGAAAATTTATATAATAATTATCTATATGAAATGAAAATGTATATAATAATTATCTATAAAATAATGATGCATATGATGAAGATCTATATGAAATGAAAATGTACATAATAATTATCTATATAATAATGATGCATATGATGAAGATTTATATGAAATGAAAATGTATATAATAAATATTTATATAATAATGATGCATATGATGAAGATCTATATGAAATGAAAATGTATATAATAAATATCTATATGAAATGAAAATGTATATAATAATTATCTATATAATAATGATGCATATGATGAAGATCTATATGAAATGAAAATGTATATAATAATTATCTATATAATAATGATGCATATGATGAAGATCTATATGAAATGAAAATGTATATAATAATTATCTATATAATAATGATGCATATGATGAAGATCTATATGAAATGAAAATGTATATAATAATTATCTATATGAAATGAAAATGTATATAATAATTATCTATATAATAATGATGCATATGATGAAGATCTATATGAAATGAAAATGTATATAATAATTATCTATATAATAATGATGCATATGATGAAGATCTATATGAAATGAAAATGTATATAATAATTATCTATATAATAATGATGCATATGATTAAGATCTATATGAAATGAAAATGTATATAATAAATATCTATATAATAATGATGCATATGATGAAGATCTATATGAAATGAAAATGTATATAATAATTATCTATATTAAATGAAAATGTATATAATAAATATCTATATAATAATGATGCATATGATGAAGATCTATATGAAATGAAAATGTATATAATAATTATCTATATAATAATGATGCATATGATGAAGATCTATATGAAATGAAAATGTATACAATAATTATCTATATAACAATGATGCATATGATGAAGATCTATATGAAATGAAAATGTATATAATATTTATCTATATAACAATGATGCATATGATGAAGATCTATATGAAATGAAAATGTATATAATAAATATCTATATGAAATGAAAATGTATATAATAATTATCTATATAATAATTATGCATATGATGAAGATCTATATGAAATGAAAATGTATATAATAATTATCTATATAATAATGATGCATATGATGAAGATCTATATGAAATGAAAATGTATATAATATTAATCTATATAATAATGATGCATATGATGAAGATCTATATGAAATGAAAATGTATATAATAATTATCTATATAATAATGATGCATATGATGAAGATCTATATGAAATGAAAATGTATACAATAATTATCTATATAACAATGATGCATATGATGAAGATCTATATGAAATGAAAATGTATATAATATTTATCTATATAACAATGATGCATATGATTAAGATCTATATGAAATGAAAATGTATATAATAAATATCTATATGGAATGAAAATGTATATAATAATTATCTATATAATAATTATGCATATGATGAAGATCTATATGAAATGAAAATGTATATAATAATTATCTATATAATAATGATGCATATGATGAAGATCTATATGAAATGAAAATGTATATAATAATTATCTATACACCAATAATGCATATAATGAAGATCTATATGAAATGAAAATGTATATAATAATTATCTATATAATAATGATGCATATGATGAAGATCTATATGAAATGAAAATGTATATAATAAATATCTATATAATAATGATGCATATGATGAAGATCTATATGAAATGAAAATGTATATAATAATTATCTATATAACAATGATGCATATGATGAAGATCTATATTAAATGAAAATGTATATAATAAATATCTATATAATAATGATGAATATGATGAAGATCTATATGAAATGAAAATGTATATAATAAATATTTATATAATAATGATGCATATGATGAAGATCTATATGAAATGAAAATGTATATAATAATTATCTATATGAAATGAAAATGTATATAATAATTATCTATATAATAATGATGCATATGATGAAGATCTATATGAAATGAAAATGTATATAATAATTATCAATATAATAATGATGCATATGATGAAGATCTATATGAAATGAAAATGTATATAATAAATATCTATATAATAATGATGCATATGATGAAGATCTATATGAAATGAAAATGTATATAATAATTATCTATATAATAATGATGCATATGATGAAGATCTATATGAAATGAAAATGTATATAATAATTATATATATAATAATGATGCATATGATGAAGATCTATATGAAATTAAAATGTATATAATAATTATCTATATAACAATGATGCATATGATGAAGATCTATATTAAATGAAAATGTATATAATAATTATCTATATAATAATGATGCATATGATGAAGATCTATATGAAATGAAAATGTATATAATAAATATTTATATAATAATGATGCATATGATAAAGATCTATATGAAATGAAAATGTATATAATAAATATCTATATAATAATGATGCATATGATTAAGATCTATATGAAATGAAAATGTATATAATAAATATTTATATAATAATGATGCATATGATGAAGATCTATATGAAATGAAAATGTATATAATAATTATCTATATGAAATGAAAATGTATATAATAATTATCTATATAATAATGATGCATATGATGAAGATCTATATGAAATGAAAATGTATATAATAATTATCTATATAATAATGATGCATATGATGAAGATCTATATGAAATGAAAATGTATATAATAAATATCTATATTAAATGAAAATGTATATAATAAATATCTATATAATAATGATGCATATGATGAAGATCTATATGAAATGAAAATGTATATAATAATTATCTATATTAAATGAAAATGTATATAATAAATATCTATATAATAATGATGCATATGATGAAGATCTATATGAAATGAAAATGTATATAATAATTATCTATATTAAATGAAAATGTATATAATAAATATCTATATAATAATGATGCATATGATGAAGATCTATATGAAATGAAAAGTTATATAAAAATTATCTATATTAAATGAAAATGTATATAATAAATATCTATATAATAATGATGCATATGATGAAGATCTATATGAAATGAAAATGTATATAATAAATATCTATATGAAATGAAAATGCATATAATAATTATCTATATAATAATGATGCATATGATGAAGATCTATATGAAATGAAAATGTATATAATAATTATCTATATAATAATGATGCATATGATGAAGATCTATATGAAATGAAAATGTATATAATAATTATCTATATTAAATGAAAATGTATACAATAAATATCTATATAATAATGATGCATATGATGAAGATCTATATGAAATGAAAATGTATATAATAATTATCTATATAATAATGATGCATATGATGAAGATCTATATGAAATGAAAATGTATATAATAATTATCTATATAACAATGATGCATATGATGAAGATCTATATGAAATGAAAATGTATATAATAATTATCTATATAATAATGATGCATATGATGAAGATCTATATTAAATGAAAATGTATATAATAATTATCTATATGAAATTAAAATGTATATAATAATTATCTATATAATAATGATGCATATGATGAAGATCTATATGAAATGAAAATGTATATAATAATTATCTATATAATAATGATGCATATGATGAAGATCTATATGAAATGAAAATGTATATAATAATTATCTATATAATAATGATGCATATGATGAAGATCTATATTAAATGAAAATGTATATAATAATTATCTATATAATAATGATGCATATGATGAGGATCTATATAAAATGAAAATGTATATAATAATTATCTATATAATAATGATGCATATGATGAAGATCTATATAAAATGAAAATGTATATAATAATTATCTATATAATAATGATGCATATGATGAAGATCTATATGAAATGAAAATGTATATAATAATTATCTATATAATAATGATGCATATGATGAAGATCTATATGAAATGAAAATGTATATAATAATTATCTATATAACAATGATGCATATGATTAAGATGTATATAAAATGAAAATGTATATAATAAATATCTATATGAAATGAAAATGTATATAATAAATATTTATATAATAATGATGCATATGATGAAGATCTATATGAAATGAAAATGTATATAATAAATATCTATATGAAATTAAAATGTATATAATAATTATCTATATAATAATTATGCATATGATGAAGATCTATATAAAATGAAAATGTATATAATAAATATCTAGATAATAATGATGCATATGATGAAGATCTATATGAAATGAAAATCTATATAATAATTATCTATATAATAATGATGCATATGATGAAG
Source organism: Euprymna scolopes (assembly GCF_053919585.1). Lineage (NCBI taxonomy): Eukaryota > Metazoa > Mollusca > Cephalopoda > Sepiida > Sepiolidae > Euprymna > Euprymna scolopes. The sequence continues at coordinate 20,866,002 of NC_136526.1, read as the reverse complement.
ATCTATATGAAATGAAAATGTATATAATAAATATCTATATAATAATGATGCATATGATGAAGATCTATATGAAATGAAAATGTATATAATAATTATCTATATAATAATGATGCATATGATGAAGATCTATATGAAATGAAAATGTATATAATAATTATCTATATGAAATGAAAATGTATATAATAATTATCTATATAATAATGATGCATATGATGAAGATCTATATGAAATGAAAATGTATATAATAATTATCTATATAATAATGATGCATATGATGAAGATCTATATGAAATGAAAATGTATATAATAAATATCTATATAATAATGATGCATATGATGAAGATCTATATGAAATGAAAATGTATATAATAAATATCTATATAATAATGATGCATATGATGAAGATCTATATTAAATGAAAATGTATATAATAAATATCTATATAACACTGATGCATATGATGAAGATCTATATGAAATGAAAATGTATATAATAAATATCTATATAATAATGATGCATATGATGAAGATCTATATGAAATGAAAATTTATATAATAATTATCTATATGAAATGAAAATGTATATAATAATTATCTATAAAATAATGATGCATATGATGAAGATCTATATGAAATGAAAATGTACATAATAATTATCTATATAATAATGATGCATATGATGAAGATCTATATGAAATGAAAATGTATATAATAAATATTTATATAATAATGATGCATATGATGAAGATCTATATGAAATGAAAATGTATATAATAAATATCTATATGAAATGAAAATGTATATAATAATTATCTATATAATAATGATGCATATGATGAAGATCTATATGAAATGAAAATGTATATAATAATTATCTATATAATAATGATGCATATGATGAAGATCTATATGAAATGAAAATGTATATAATAATTATCTATATAATAATGATGCATATGATGAAGATCTATATGAAATGAAAATGTATATAATAATTATCTATATGAAATGAAAATGTATATAATAAATATCTATATAATAATGATGCATATGATGAAGATCTATATGAAATGAAAATGTATATAATAATTATCTATATAATAATGATGCATATGATGAAGATCTATATGAAATGAAAATGTATATAATAATTATCTATATAATAATGATGCATATGATGAAGATCTATATGAAATGAAAATGTATATAATAAATATTTATATAATAATGATGCATATGATGAAGATCTATATGAAATGAAAATGTATATAATAATTATCTATATGAAATGAAAATGTATATAATAATTATCTATATAATAATGATGCATATGATGAAGATCTATATGAAATGAAAATGTATATAATAATTATCTATATAATAATGATGCATATGATGAAGATCTATATGAAATGAAAATGTATATAATAATTATCTATATAATAATGATGCATATGATGAAGATCTATATGAAATGAAAATGGATATAATAATTATCTATATAATAATTATGCATATGATGAAGATCTATATGAAATGAAAATGTATATAATAATTATCTATATAATAATGATGCATATGATGAAGATCTATATGAAATGAAAATGTATATAATAATTATCTATATAATAATGATGCATATGATGAAGATCTATATGAAATGAAAATGTATATAATAATTATCTATATAATAATGATGCATATGATGAAGATCTATATGAAATGAAAATGTATATAATAATTATCTATATAATAATGATGCATATGATGAAGATCTATATTAAATGAAAATGTATATAATAATTATCTATATAATAATGATGCATATGATGAGGATCTATATAAAATGAAAATGTATATAATAATTATCTATATAATAATGATACATATGATGAAGATCTATATAAAATGAAAATGTATATAATAATTATCTATATAATAATGATGCATATGATGAAGATCTATATGAAATGAAAATGTATATAATAATTATCTATATAATAATGATGCATATGATGAAGATCTATATGAAATGAAAATGTATATAATAATTATCTATATAATAATGATGCATATGATGAAGATCTATATGAAATGAAAATGTATATAATAATTATCTATATAATAATTATGCATATGATGAAGATCTATATGAAATGAAAATGTATATAATAATTATCTATATAATAATGATGCATATGATGAAGATCTATATGAAATGAAAATGTATATAATAAATATCTATATGAAATGAAAATGTATATAATAAATATTTATATAATAATGATGCATATGATGAAGATCTATATGAAATGAAAATGTATATAATAAATATCTATATGAAATTAAAATGTATATAATAATTATCTATATAATAATTATGCATATGATGAAGATCTATATGAAATGAAAATGTATATAATAAATATCTATATAATAATGATGCATATGATGAAGATCTATATTAAATTAAAATGTATATAATAATTATCTATATAATAATTATGCATATGATGAAGATCTATATGAAATGAAAATGTATATAATAATTATCTATATAATAATGATGCATATGATGAAGATCTATATGAAATGAAAATGTATATAATAAATATCTATATGAAATGAAAATGTATATAATAAATATTTATATAATAATGATGCATATGATGAAGATCTATATGAAATGAAAATGTATATAATAAATATCTATATGAAATTAAAATGTATATAATAATTATCTATATAATAATTATGCATATGATGAAGATCTATATGAAATGAAAATGTATATAATAAATATCTATATAATAATGATGCATATGATGAAGATCTATATTAAATTAAAATGTATATAATAATTATCTATATAATAATGATGCATATGATGAAGATCTATATGAAATGAAAATGTATATAATAAATATCTATATAATAATGATGCATATGATGAAGATCTATATGAAATGAAAATGTATATAATAATTATCTATATAATAATGATGCATATGATGAAGATCTATATGAAATGAAAATGTATATAATAAATATCTATATAATAATGATGCATATGATGAAGATCTATATGAAATGAAAATGTATATAATAATTATCTATATAATAATGATGCATATGATGAAGATCTATATGAAATGAAAATGTATATAATAATTATCTATATAATAATGATGCATATGATGAAGATCTATATGAAATGAAAATGTATATAATAATTATCTATATAATAATGATGCATATGATGAAGATCTATATGAAATGAAAATGTATATAATAATTATCTATATAATAATGATGCATATGATGAAGATCTATATGAAATGAAAATGTATATAATAAATATCTATATGAAATGAAAATGTATATAATAAATATTTATATAATAATGATGCATATGATGAAGATCTATATGAAATGAAAATGTATATAATAAATATCTATATGAAATTAAAATGTATATAATAATTATCTATATAATAATTATGCATATGATGAAGATCTATATGAAATGAAAATGTATATAATAAATATCTATATAATAATGATGCATATGATGAAGATCTATATTAAATTAAAATGTATATAATAATTATCTATATAATAATGATGCATATGATGAAGATCTATATGAAATGAAAATGTATATAATAAATATCTATATAATAATGATGCATATGATGAAGATCTATATGAAATGAAAATGTATATAATAATTATCTATATAATAATGATGCATATGATGAAGATCTATATGAAATGAAAATGTATATAATAAATATCTATATAATAATGATGCATATGATGAAGATCTATATGAAATGAAAATGTATATAATAATTATCTATATGAAATGAAAATGTATATAATAATTATCTATATAATAATGATGCATATGATGAAGATCTATATGAAATGAAAATGTATATAATAATTATCTATATAATAATGATGCATATGATGAAGATCTATATGAAATGAAAATGTATATAATAATTATCTATATAATAATGATGCATATGATGAAGATCTATATGAAATGAAAATGTATATAATAAATATCTATATAATAATGATGCATATGATGAAGATCTATATGAAATGAAAATGTATATAATAATTATCTATATAATAATGATGCATATGATGAAGATCTATATGAAATGAAAATGTATATAATAATTATCTATATGAAATGAAAATGTATATAATAATTATCTATATAATAATGATGCATATGATGAAGATCTATATGAAATGAAAATGTATATAATAAATATCTATATAATAATGATGCATATGATGAAGATCTATATGAAATGAAAATGTATATAATAATTATCTATATAATAATGATGCATATGATGAAGATCTATATGAAATGAAAATGTATATAATAAATATCTATATAATAATGATGCATATGATGAAGATCTATATGAAATGAAAATGTATATAATAAATATCTATATAATAATGATGCATATGATGAAGATCTATATTAAATGAAAATGTATATAATAAATATCTATATAACAATGATGCATATGATTAAGATCTATATGAAATGAAAATGTATATAATAAATATCTATATAATAATGATGCATATGATGAAGATCTATATGAAATGAAAATTTATATAATAATTATCTATATGAAATGAAAATGTATATAATAATTATCTATAAAATAATGATGCATATGATGAAGATCTATATGAAATGAAAATGTATATAATAATTATCTATATAATAATGATGCATATGATGAAGATCTATATGAAATGAAAATGTATATAATAAATATTTATATAATAATGATGCATATGATGAAGATCTATATGAAATGAAAATGTATATAATAAATATCTATATGAAATGAAAATGTATATAATAATTATCTATATAATAATGATGCATATGATGAAGATCTATATGAAATGAAAATGTATATAATAATTATCTATATAATAATGATGCATATGATGAAGATCTATATGAAATGAAAATGTATATAATAATTATCTATATAATAAAGATGCATATGATGAAGATCTATATGAAATGAAAATGTATATAATAATTATCTATATGAAAATAAAATGTATATAATAAATATCTATATAATAATGATGCATATGATGAAGATCTATATGAAATGAAAATGTATATAATAATTATCTATATAATAATGATGCATATGATGAAGATCTATATGAAATGAAAATGTATATAATAATTATCTATATAATAATGATGCATATGATGAAGATCTATATGAAATGAAAATGTATATAATAAATATTTATATAATAATGATGCATATGATGAAGATCTATATGAAATGAAAATGTATATAATAATTATCTATATGAAATGAAAATGTATATAATAATTATCTATATAATAATGATGCATATGATGAAGATCTATATGAAATGAAAATGTATATAATAATTATCTATATAATAATGATGCATATGATGAAGATCTATATGAAATGAAAATGTATATAATAATTATCTATATAATAATGATGCATATGATGAAGATCTATATGAAATGAAAATGTATATAATAATTATCTATATAATAATGATGCATATGATGAAGATCTATATGAAATGAAAATGTATATAATAATTATCTATATAATAATGATGCATATGATGAAGATCTATATGAAATGAAAATGTATATAATAATTATCTATATGAAATGAAAATGTATATAATAATTATCTATATAATAATGATGCATATGATGAAGATCTATATGAAATGAAAATGTATATAATAATTATCTATATGAAATGAAAATGTATATAATAATTATCTATATAATAATGATGCATATGATGAAGATCTATATGAAATGAAAATGTATATAATAATTATCTATATAATAATGATGCATATGATGAAGATCTATATGAAATGAAAATGTATATAATAATTATCTATATAATAATGATGCATATGATGAAGATCTATATGAAATGAAAATGTATATAATAATTATCTATATTATAATGATGCATATGATGAAGATCTATATGAAATGAAAATGTATATAATAATTATCTATATAATAATGATGCATATGATGAAGATCTATATGAAATGAAAATGTATATAATAATTATCTATATAATAATGATGCATATGATGAAGATCTATATGAAATGAAAATGTATATAATAATTATCTATATGAAATGAAAATGTATATAATAATTATCTATATAATAATGATGCATATGATGAAGATCTATATGAAATGAAAATGTATATAATAATTATCTATATAAAAATGATGCATATGATGAAGATCTATATGAAATGAAAATGTATATAATAATTATCTATATGAAATGAAAATGTATATAATAATTATCTATATAATAATGATGCATATGATGAAGATCTATATGAAATGAAAATGTATATAATAATTATCTATATAATAATGATGCATATGATGAAGATCTATATGAAATGAAAATGTATATAATAATTATCTATATAATAATGATGCATATGATGAAGATCTATATGAAATGAAAATGTATATAATAATTATCTATATAATAATGATGCATATGATGAAGTTCTATATGAAATGAAAATATATATAATAATTATCTATATAATAATGATGCATATGATAAAGATCTATATGAAATGAAAATGTATATAATAATTATCTATATAATAATAATGCATATGATGAAGATCTATATGAAATGAAAATGTATATAATAATTATCTATATAATAATGATGCATATGATTAAGATCTATATGAAATGAAAATGTATATAATAAATATCTATATGAAATGAAAATGTATATAATAATTATCTATATAACAATGATGCATATAATGAAGATCTATATGAAATGAAAATGTATATAATAAATATCTATATGAAATTAAAATGTATATAATAATTATCTATATAATAATTATGCATATGATGAAGATCTATATGAAATGAAAATGTATATAATAAATATCTAGATAATAATGATGCATATGATGAAGATCTATATTAAATTAAAATGTATATAATAATTATCTATATAATAATGATGCATATGATGAAGATCTATATGAAATGAAAATGTATATAATAAATATCTATATAATAATGATGCATATGATGAAGATCTATATGAAATGAAAATGTATATAATAATTATCTATATAATAATGATGCATATGATGAAGATCTATATGAAATGAAAATGTATATAATAGATATCTATATAATAATGATGCATATGATGAAGATCCATATGAAATGAAAATCTATATAATAATTATCTATATAATAATGATGCATATGATGAAGATCTATATGAAATGAAAATGTATATAATAAATATCTATATAATAATGATGCATATGATGAAGATCTATATGAAATGAAAATGTATATAATAATTATCTATATAATAATGATGCATATGATGAAGATCTATATGAAATGAAAATGTATATAATAATTATCTATATGAAATGAAAATGTATATAATATTTATCTATATAATAATGATGCATATGATGAAGATCTATATGAAATGAAAATGTATATAATATTTATCTATATAATAATGATGCATATGATGAAGATCTATATGAAATGAAAATGTATATAATAATTATCTATATAATAATGATGCATATTATTAAGATCTATATGAAATGAAAATGTATATAATAAATATCTATATAATAATGATGCATATGATGAAGATCTATATGAAATGAAAATGTATATAATAAATATCTATATAATAATGATGCATATGATGAAGATCTATATGAAATTAAAATGTATATAATAAATATCTATATAATAATGATGCATATGATGAGGATCTATATAAAATGAAAATGTATATAATAATTATCTATATGAAATGAAAATGTATATAATAAATATCTATATAATAATGATGCATATGATGAAGATCTATATGAAATGAAAATGTATATAATAATTATCTATATAATAATGATGCATATGATGAAGATCTATATGAAATGAAAATGTATATAATAAATATTTATATAATAATGATGCATATGATGAAGATCTATATGAAATGAAAATGTATATAATAAATATCTATATGAAATGAAAATGTATATAATAATTATCTATATAATAATGATGCACATGATGAAGATCTATATGAAATGAAAATGTATATAATAATTATCTATATAATAATGATGCATATGATGAAGATCTATATGAAATGAAAATGTATATAATAATTATCTATATAATAATGATGCATATGATGAAGATCTATATGAAATGAAAATGTATATAATAATTATCTATATAATAATGATGCATATGATGACGATCTATATGAAATGAAAATGTATATAATAATTATCTATATAATAATGATGCATATGATGAAGATCTATATGAAATGAAAATGTATATAATAATTATCTATATGAAATGAAAATGTATATAATAATTATCTATATAATAATGATGCATATGATGAAGATCTATATGAAATGAAAATGTATATAATAATTATCTATATAATAATGATGCATATGATGAAGATTTATATGAAATGAAAATGTATATAATAATTATCTATATAATAATGATGCATATGATGAAGATCTATATGAAATGAAAATGTATATAATAATTATCTATATAATAATGATGCATATGATGAAGATCTATATGAAATGAAAATGTATATAATAATTATCTATATGAAATGAAAATGTATATAATAATTATCTATATAATAATGATGCATATGATGAAGATCTATATGAAATGAAAATGTATATAATAATTATCTATATAATAATGATGCATATGATGAAGATCTATATGAAATGAAAATGTATATAATAATTATCTATATAATAATGATGCATATGATGAAGATCTATATGAAATGAAAATGTATATAATAATTATCTATTTAATAATGATGCATATGATGAAGATCTATATGAAATGAAAATGTATATAATAATTATCTATATAATAATAATGCATATGATGAAGATCTATATGAAATGAAAATGTATATAATAATTATCTATATAATAATGATGCATATGATTAAGATCTATATGAAATGAAAATGTATATAATAAATATCTATATGAAATGAAAATGTATATAATAAATATTTATATAATAATGATGCATATGATGAAGATCTATATGAAATGAAAATGTATATAATAAATATCTATATGAAATTAAAATGTATATAATAATTATCTATATAATAATTATGCATATGATGAAGATCTATATGAAATGAAAATGTATATAATAAATATCTATATAATAATGATGCATATGATGAAGATCTATATTAAATTAAAATGTATATAATAATTATCTATATAATAATGATGCATATGATGAAGATCTATATGAAATGAAAATGTATATAATAAATATCTATATAATAATGATGCATATGATGAAGATCTATATGAAATGAAAATGTATATAATAATTATCTATATAATAATGATGCATATGATGAAGATCTATATGAAATGAAAATGTATATAATAAATATCTATATAATAATGATGCATATGATGAAGATCCATATGAAATGAAAATCTATATAATAATTATCTATATAATAATGATGCATATGATGAAGATCTATATGAAATGAAAATGTATATAATAAATATCTATATAATAATGATGCATATGATGAAGATCTATATGAAATGAAAATGTATATAATAATTATCTATATAATAATGATGCATATGATGAAGATCTATATGAAATGAAAATGTATATAATAATTATCTATATGAAATGAAAATGTATATAATAATTATCTATATAATAATGATGCATATGATGAAGATCTATATGAAATGAAAATGTATATAATATTTATCTATATAATAATGATGCATATGATGAAGATCTATATGAAATGAAAATGTATATAATAATTATCTATATAATAATGATGCATATTATTAAGATCTATATGAAATGAAAATGTATATAATAAATATCTATATAATAATGATGCATATGATGAAGATCTATATGAAATGAAAATGTATATAATAAATATCTATATAATAATGATGCATATGATGAAGATCTATATGAAATTAAAATGTATATAATAAATATCTATATAATAATGATGCATATGATGAGGATCTATATAAAATGAAAATGTATATAATAATTATCTATATGAAATGAAAATGTATATAATAAATATCTATATAATAATGATGCATATGATGAAGATCTATATGAAATGAAAATGTATATAATAATTATCTATATAATAATGATGCATATGATGAAGATCTATATGAAATGAAAATGTATATAATAAATATTTATATAATAATGATGCATATGATGAAGATCTATATGAAATGAAAATGTATATAATAAATATCTATATGAAATGAAAATGTATATAATAATTATCTATATAATAATTATGCATATGATGAAGATCTATATGAAATGAAAATGTATATAATAAATATCTATATAATAATGATGCATATGATGAAGATCTATATTAAATTAAAATGTATATAATAATTATCTATATAATAATGATGCATATGATGAAGATCTATATGAAATGAAAATGTATATAATAAATATCTATATAATAATGATGCATATGATGAAGATCTATATGAAATGAAAATGTATATAATAATTATCTATATAATAATGATGCATATGATGAAGATCTATATGAAATGAAAATGTATATAATAAATATCTATATAATAATGATGCATATGATGAAGATCTATATGAAATGAAAATGTATATAATAATTATCTATATGAAATGAAAATGTATATAATAATTATCTATATAATAATGATGCATATGATGAAGATCTATATGAAATGAAAATGTATATAATAATTATCTATATAATAATGATGCATATGATGAAGATCTATATGAAATGAAAATGTATATAATAATTATCTATATAATAATGATGCATATGATGAAGATCTATATGAAATGAAAATGTATATAATAAATATCTATATAATAATGATGCATATGATGAAGATCTATATGAAATGAAAATGTATATAATAATTATCTATATAATAATGATGCATATGATGAAGATCTATATGAAATGAAAATGTATATAATAATTATCTATATGAAATGAAAATGTATATAATAATTATCTATATAATAATGATGCATATGATGAAGATCTATATGAAATGAAAATGTATATAATAAATATCTATATAATAATGATGCATATGATGAAGATCTATATGAAATGAAAATGTATATAATAATTATCTATATAATAATGATGCATATGATGAAGATCTATATGAAATGAAAATGTATATAATAAATATCTATATAATAATGATGCATATGATGAAGATCTATATGAAATGAAAATGTATATAATAAATATCTATATAATAATGATGCATATGATGAAGATCTATATTAAATGAAAATGTATATAATAAATATCTATATAACAATGATGCATATGATTAAGATCTATATGAAATGAAAATGTATATAATAAATATCTATATAATAATGATGCATATGATGAAGATCTATATGAAATGAAAATTTATATAATAATTATCTATATGAAATGAAAATGTATATAATAATTATCTATAAAATAATGATGCATATGATGAAGATCTATATGAAATGAAAATGTATATAATAATTATCTATATAATAATGATGCATATGATGAAGATCTATATGAAATGAAAATGTATATAATAAATATTTATATAATAATGATGCATATGATGAAGATCTATATGAAATGAAAATGTATATAATAAATATCTATATGAAATGAAAATGTATATAATAATTATCTATATAATAATGATGCATATGATGAAGATCTATATGAAATGAAAATGTATATAATAATTATCTATATAATAATGATGCATATGATGAAGATCTATATGAAATGAAAATGTATATAATAATTATCTATATAATAATGATGCATATGATGAAGATCTATATGAAATGAAAATGTATATAATAATTATCTATATGAAAATAAAATGTATATAATAAATATCTATATAATAATGATGCATATGATGAAGATCTATATGAAATGAAAATGTATATAATAATTATCTATATAATAATGATGCATATGATGAAGATCTATATGAAATGAAAATGTATATAATAATTATCTATATAATAATGATGCATATGATGAAGATCTATATGAAATGAAAATGTATATAATAAATATTTATATAATAATGATGCATATGATGAAGATCTATATGAAATGAAAATGTATATAATAATTATCTATATGAAATGAAAATGTATATAATAATTATCTATATAATAATGATGCATATGATGAAGATCTATATGAAATAAAAATGTATATAATAATTATCTATATAATAATGATGCATATGATGAAGATCTATATGAAATGAAAATGTATATAATAATTATCTATATAATAATGATGCATATGATGAAGATCTATATGAAATGAAAATGTATATAATAATTATCTATATAATAATGATGCATATGATGAAGATCTATATGAAATGAAAATGTATATAATAAATATCTATATAATAATGATGCATATGATGAAGATCTATATGAAATGAAAATGTATATAATAATTATCTATATGAAATGAAAATGTATATAATAATTATCTATATAATAATGATGCATATGATGAAGATCTATATGAAATGAAAATGTATATAATAATTATCTATATGAAATGAAAATGTATATAATAATTATCTATATAATAATGATGCATATGATGAAGATCTATATGAAATGAAAATGTATATAATAATTATCTATATAATAATGATGCATATGATGAAGATCTATATGAAATGAAAATGTATATAATAATTATCTATATAATAATGATGCATATGATGAAGATCTATATGAAATGAAAATGTATATAATAATTATCTATATTATAATGATGCATATGATGAAGATCTATATGAAATGAAAATGTATATAATAATTATCTATATAATAATGATGCATATGATGAAGATCTATATGAAATGAAAATGTATATAATAATTATCTATATAATAATGATGCATATGATGAAGATCTATATGAAATGAAAATGTATATAATAATTATCTATATAATAATGATGCATATGATGAAGATCTATATGAAATGAAAATGTATATAATAATTATCTATATGAAATGAAAATGTATATAATAATTATCTATATAATAATGATGCATATGATGAAGATCTATATGAAATGAAAATGTATATAATAATTATCTATATGAAATGAAAATGTATATAATAATTATCTATATAATAATGATGCATATGATGAAGATCTATATGAAATGAAAATGTATATAATATTTATCTATATAATAATGATGCATATGATGAAGATCTATATGAAATGAAAATGTATATAATAATTATCTATATAATAATGATGCATATTATTAAGATCTATATGAAATGAAAATGTATATAATAAATATCTATATAATAATGATGCATATGATGAAGATCTATATGAAATGAAAATGTATATAATAAATATCTATATAATAATGATGCATATGATGAAGATCTATATGAAATTAAAATGTATATAATAAATATCTATATAATAATGATGCATATGATGAGGATCTATATAAAATGAAAATGTATATAATAATTATCTATATGAAATGAAAATGTATATAATAAATATCTATATAATAATGATGCATATGATGAAGATCTATATGAAATGAAAATGTATATAATAATTATCTATATAATAATGATGCATATGATGAAGATCTATATGAAATGAAAATGTATATAATAAATATTTATATAATAATGATGCATATGATGAAGATCTATATGAAATGAAAATGTATATAATAAATATCTATATGAAATGAAAATGTATATAATAATTATCTATATAATAATTATGCATATGATGAAGATCTATATGAAATGAAAATGTATATAATAAATATCTATATAATAATGATGCATATGATGAAGATCTATATTAAATTAAAATGTATATAATAATTATCTATATAATAATGATGCATATGATGAAGATCTATATGAAATGAAAATGTATATAATAAATATCTATATAATAATGATGCATATGATGAAGATCTATATGAAATGAAAATGTATATAATAATTATCTATATAATAATGATGCATATGATGAAGATCTATATGAAATGAAAATGTATATAATAAATATCTATATAATAATGATGCATATGATGAAGATCTATATGAAATGAAAATGTATATAATAATTATCTATATGAAATGAAAATGTATATAATAATTATCTATATAATAATGATGCATATGATGAAGATCTATATGAAATGAAAATGTATATAATAATTATCTATATAATAATGATGCATATGATGAAGATCTATATGAAATGAAAATGTATATAATAATTATCTATATAATAATGATGCATATGATGAAGATCTATATGAAATGAAAATGTATATAATAAATATCTATAAAATAATGATGCATATGATGAAGATCTATATGAAATGAAAATGTATATAATAAATATTTATATAATAATGATGCATATGATGAAGATCTATATGAAATGAAAATGTATATAATAAATATCTATATGAAATGAAAATGTATATAATAATTATCTATATAATAATGATGCATATGATGAAGATCTATATGAAATGAAAATGTATATAATAATTATCTATATAATAATGATGCATATGATGAAGATCTATATGAAATGAAAATGTATATAATAATTATCTATATAATAATGATGCATATGATGAAGATCTATATGAAATGAAAATGTATATAATAATTATCTATATGAAAATAAAATGTATATAATAAATATCTATATAATAATGATGCATATGATGAAGATCTATATGAAATGAAAATGTATATAATAATTATCTATATAATAATGATGCATATGATGAAGATCTATATGAAATGAAAATGTATATAATAATTATCTATATAATAATGATGCATATGATGAAGATCTATATGAAATGAAAATGTATATAATAAATATTTATATAATAATGATGCATATGATGAAGATCTATATGAAATGAAAATGTATATAATAATTATCTATATGAAATGAAAATGTATATAATAATTATCTATATAATAATGATGCATATGATGAAGATCTATATGAAATGAAAATGTATATAATAATTATCTATATAATAATGATGCATATGATGAAGATCTATATGAAATGAAAATGTATATAATAATTATCTATATAATAATGATGCATATGATGAAGATCTATATGAAATGAAAATGTATATAATAATTATCTATATAATAATGATGCATATGATGAAGATCTATATGAAATGAAAATGTATATAATAATTATCTATATAATAATGATGCATATGATGAAGATCTATATGAAATGAAAATGTATATAATAATTATCTATATGAAATGAAAATGTATATAATAATTATCTATATAATAATGATGCATATGATGAAGATCTATATGAAATGAAAATGTATATAATAATTATCTATATGAAATGAAAATGTATATAATAATTATCTATATAATAATGATGCATATGATGAAGATCTATATGAAATGAAAATGTATATAATAATTATCTATATAATAATGATGCATATGATGAAGATCTATATGAAATGAAAATGTATATAATAATTATCTATATAATAATGATGCATATGATGAAGATCTATATGAAATGAAAATGTATATAATAATTATCTATATTATAATGATGCATATGATGAAGATCTATATGAAATGAAAATGTATATAATAATTATCTATATAATAATGATGCATATGATAAAGATCTATATGAAATGAAAATGTATATAATAATTATCTATATAATAATGATGCATATGATGAAGATCTATATGAAATGAAAATGTATATAATAATTATCTATATAATAATGATGCATATGATGAAGATCTATATGAAATGAAAATGTATATAATAATTATCTATATGAAATGAAAATGTATATAATAATTATCTATATAATAATGATGCATATGATGAAGATCTATATGAAATGAAAATGTATATAATAATTATCTATATAATAATGATGCATATGATGAAGATCTATATGAAATGAAAATGTATATAATAATTATCTATATGAAATGAAAATGTATATAATAATTATCTATATAATAATGATGCATATGATGAAGATCTATATGAAATGAAAATGTATATAATAATTATCTATATAATAATGATGCATATGATGAAGATCTATATGAAATGAAAATGTATATAATAATTATCTATATAATAATGATGCATATGATGAAGATCTATATGAAATGAAAATGTATATAATAATTATCTATATAATAATGATGCATATGATGAAGTTCTATATGAAATGAAAATATATATAATAATTATCTATATAATAATGATGCATATGATAAAGATCTATATGAAATGAAAATGTATATAATAATTATCTATATAATAATAATGCATATGATGAAGATCTATATGAAATGAAAATGTATATAATAATTATCTATATAATAATGATGCATATGATTAAGATCTATATGAAATGAAAATGTATATAATAAATATCTATATGAAATGAAAATGTATATAATAATTATCTATATAACAATGATGCATATAATGAAGATCTATATGAAATGAAAATGTATATAATAAATATCTATATGAAATTAAAATGTATATAATAATTATCTATATAATAATTATGCATATGATGAAGATCTATATGAAATGAAAATGTATATAATAAATATCTAGATAATAATGATGCATATGATGAAGATCTATATTAAATTAAAATGTATATAATAATTATCTATATAATAATGATGCATATGATGAAGATCTATATGAAATGAAAATGTATATAATAAATATCTATATAATAATGATGCATATGATGAAGATCTATATGAAATGAAAATGTATATAATAATTATCTATATAATAATGATGCATATGATGAAGATCTATATGAAATGAAAATGTATATAATAAATATCTATATAATAATGATGCATATGATGAAGATCCATATGAAATGAAAATCTATATAATAATTATCTATATAATAATGATGCATATGATGAAGATCTATATGAAATGAAAATGTATATAATAAATATCTATATAATAATGATGCATATGATGAAGATCTATATGAAATGAAAATGTATATAATAATTATCTATATGAAATGAAAATGTATATAATAATTATCTATATAATAATGTTGCATATGATGAAGATCTATATGAAATGAAAATGTATATAATATTTATCTATATAATAATGATGCATATGATGAAGATCTATATGAAATGAAAATGTATATAATAATTATCTATATAATAATGATGCATATTATTAAGATCTATATGAAATGAAAATGTATATAATAAATATCTATATAATAATGATGCATATGATGAAGATCTATATGAAATGAAAATGTATATAATAAATATCTATATAATAATGATGCATATGATGAAGATCTATATGAAATTAAAATGTATATAATAAATATCTATATAATAATGATGCATATGATGAGGATCTATATAAAATGAAAATGTATATAATAATTATCTATATGAAATGAAAATGTATATAATAAATATCTATATAATAATGATGCATATGATGAAGATCTATATGAAATGAAAATGTATATAATAATTATCTATATAATAATGATGCATATGATGAAGATCTATATGAAATGAAAATGTATATAATAAATATTTATATAATAATGATGCATATGATGAAGATCTATATGAAATGAAAATGTATATAATAATTATCTATATGAAATGAAAATGTATATAATAATTATCTATATAATAATGATGCATATGATGAAGATCTATATGAAATGAAAATGTATATAATAATTATCTATATAATAATGATGCATATGATGAAGATCTATATGAAATGAAAATGTATATAATAATTATCTATATAATAATGATGCATATGATGAAGATCTATATGAAATGAAAATGTATATAATAATTATCTATATAATAATGATGCATATGATGAAGTTCTATATGAAATGAAAATATATATAATAATTATCTATATAATAATGATGCATATGATAAAGATCTATATGAAATGAAAATGTATATAATAATTATCTATATAATAATAATGCATATGATGAAGATCTATATGAAATGAAAATGTATATAATAATTATCTATATAATAATGATGCATATGATTAAGATCTATATGAAATGAAAATGTATATAATAAATATCTATATGAAATGAAAATGTATATAATAATTATCTATATAACAATGATGCATATAATGAAGATCTATATGAAATGAAAATGTATATAATAAATATCTATATGAAATTAAAATGTATATAATAATTATCTATATAATAATTATGCATATGATGAAGATCTATATGAAATGAAAATGTATATAATAAATATCTAGATAATAATGATGCATATGATGAAGATCTATATTAAATTAAAATGTATATAATAATTATCTATATAATAATGATGCATATGATGAAGATCTATATGAAATGAAAATGTATATAATAAATATCTATATAATAATGATGCATATGATGAAGATCTATATGAAATGAAAATGTATATAATAATTATCTATATAATAATGATGCATATGATGAAGATCTATATGAAATGAAAATGTATATAATAAATATCTATATAATAATGATGCATATGATGAAGATCCATATGAAATGAAAATCTATATAATAATTATCTATATAATAATGATGCATATGATGAAGATCTATATGAAATGAAAATGTATATAATAAATATCTATATAATAATGATGCATATGATGAAGATCTATATGAAATGAAAATGTATATAATAATTATCTATATGAAATGAAAATGTATATAATAATTATCTATATAATAATGTTGCATATGATGAAGATCTATATGAAATGAAAATGTATATAATATTTATCTATATAATAATGATGCATATGATGAAGATCTATATGAAATGAAAATGTATATAATAATTATCTATATAATAATGATGCATATTATTAAGATCTATATGAAATGAAAATGTATATAATAAATATCTATATAATAATGATGCATATGATGAAGATCTATATGAAATGAAAATGTATATAATAAATATCTATATAATAATGATGCATATGATGAAGATCTATATGAAATTAAAATGTATATAATAAATATCTATATAATAATGATGCATATGATGAGGATCTATATAAAATGAAAATGTATATAATAATTATCTATATGAAATGAAAATGTATATAATAAATATCTATATAATAATGATGCATATGATGAAGATCTATATGAAATGAAAATGTATATAATAATTATCTATATAATAATGATGCATATGATGAAGATCTATATGAAATGAAAATGTATATAATAAATATTTATATAATAATGATGCATATGATGAAGATCTATATGAAATGAAAATGTATATAATAAATATCTATATGAAATGAAAATGTATATAATAATTATCTATATAATAATGATGCATATGATGAAGATCTATATGAAATGAAAATGTATATAATAATTATCTATATAATAATGATGCATATGATGAAGATCTATATGAAATGAAAATGTATATAATAATTATCTATATAATAATGATGCATATGATGAAGATCTATATGAAATGAAAATGTATATAATAATTATCTATATAATAATGATGCATATGATGAAGATCTATATGAAATGAAAATGTATATAATAATTATCTATATAATAATGATGCATATGATGAAGATCTATATGAAATGAAAATGTATATAATAATTATCTATATGAAATGAAAATGTATATAATAATTATCTATATAATAATGATGCATATGATGAAGATCTATATGAAATGAAAATGTATATAATAATTATCTATATAATAATGATGCATATGATGAAGATTTATATGAAATGAAAATGTATATAATAATTATCTATATAATAATGATGCATATGATGAAGATCTATATGAAATGAAAATGTATATAATAATTATCTATATAATAATGATGCATATGATGAAGATCTATATGAAATGAAAATGTATATAATAATTATCTATATGAAATGAAAATGTATATAATAATTATCTATATAATAATGATGCATATGATGAAGATCTATATGAAATGAAAATGTATATAATAATTATCTATATAATAATGATGCATATGATGAAGATCTATATGAAATGAAAATGTATATAATAATTATCTATATAATAATGATGCATATGATGAAGATCTATATGAAATGAAAATGTATATAATAATTATCTATTTAATAATGATGCATATGATGAAGATCTATATGAAATGAAAATGTATATAATAATTATCTATATAATAATAATGCATATGATGAAGATCTATATGAAATGAAAATGTATATAATAATTATCTATATAATAATTATGCATATGATGAAGATCCATATGAAATGAAAATGTATATAATAAATATCTATATGAAATGAAAATGTATATAATAAATATTTATATAATAATGATGCATATGATGAAGATCTATATGAAATGAAAATGTATATAATAAATATCTATATGAAATTAAAATGTATATAATAATTATCTATATAATAATTATGCATATGATGAAGATCTATATGAAATGAAAATGTATATAATAAATATCTATATAATAATGATGCATATGATGAAGATCTATATTAAATTAAAATGTATATAATAATTATCTATATAATAATGATGCATATGATGAAGATCTATATGAAATGAAAATGTATATAATAAATATCTCTATAATAATGATGCATATGATGAAGATCTATATGAAATGAAAATGTATATAATAATTATCTATATAATAATGATGCATATGATGAAGATCTATATGAAATGAAAATGTATATAATAAATATCTATATAATAATGATGCATATGATGAAGATCCATATGAAATGAAAATCTATATAATAATTATCTATATAATAATGATGCATATGATGAAGATCTATATGAAATGAAAATGTATATAATAAATATCTATATAATAATGATGCATATGATGAAGATCTATATGAAATGAAAATGTATATAATAATTATCTATATAATAATGATGCATATGATGAAGATCTATATGAAATGAAAATGTATATAATAATTATCTATATGAAATGAAAATGTATATAATAATTATCTATATAATAATGATGCATATGATGAAGATCTATATGAAATGAAAATGTATATAATATTTATCTATATAATAATGATGCATATGATGAAGATCTATATGAAATGAAAATGTATATAATAATTATCTATATAATAATGATGCATATTATTAAGATCTATATGAAATGAAAATGTATATAATAAATATCTATATAATAATGATGCATATGATGAAGATCTATATGAAATGAAAATGTATATAATAAATATCTATATAATAATGATGCATATGATGAAGATCTATATGAAATTAAAATGTATATAATAAATATCTATATAATAATGATGCATATGATGAGGATCTATATAAAATGAACATGTATATAATAATTATCTATATGAAATGAAAATGTATATAATAAATATCTATATAATAATGATGCATATGATGAAGATTTATATGAAATGAAAATGTATATAATAATTATCTATATAATAATGATGCATATGATGAAGATCTATATGAAATGAAAATGTATATAATAATTATCTATATAATAATGATGCATATGATGAAGATCTATATGAAATGAAAATGTATATAATAATTATCTATATGAAATGAAAATGTATATAATAATTATCTATATAATAATGATGCATATGATGAAGATCTATATGAAATGAAAATGTATATAATAATTATCTATATAATAATGATGCATATGATGAAGATCTATATGAAATGAAAATGTATATAATAATTATCTATATAATAATGATGCATATGATGAAGATCTATATGAAATGAAAATGTATATAATAATTATCTATTTAATAATGATGCATATGATGAAGATCTATATGAAATGAAAATGTATATAATAATTATCTATATAATAATAATGCATATGATGAAGATCTATATGAAATGAAAATGTATATAATAATTATCTATATAATAATGATGCATATGATTAAGATCTATATGAAATGAAAATGTATATAATAAATATCTATATGAAATGAAAATGTATATAATAAATATTTATATAATAATGATGCATATGATGAAGATCTATATGAAATGAAAATGTATATAATAAATATCTATATGAAATTAAAATGTATATAATAATTATCTATATAATAATTATGCATATGATGAAGATCTATATGAAATGAAAATGTATATAATAAATATCTATATAATAATGATGCATATGATGAAGATCTATATTAAATTAAAATGTATATAATAATTATCTATATAATAATGATGCATATGATGAAGATCTATATGAAATGAAAATGTATATAATAAATATCTATATAATAATGATGCATATGATTAAGATCCATATGAAATGAAAATCTATATAATAATTATCTATATAATAATGATGCATATGATGAAGATCTATATGAAATGAAAATGTATATAATAAATATCTATATAATAATGATGCATATGATGAAGATCTATATGAAATGAAAATGTATATAATAATTATCTATATAATAATGATGCATATGATGAAGATCTATATGAAATGAAAATGTATATAATAATTATCTATATGAAATGAAAATGTATATAATAATTATCTATATAATAATGATGCATATGATGAAGATCTATATGAAATGAAAATGTATATAATAATTATCTATATAATAATGATGCATATGATGAAGATCTATATGAAATGAAAATGTATATAATAATTATCTATATAATAATGATGCATATGATTAAGATCTATATGAAATGAAAATGTATATAATAAATATCTATATAATAATGATGCATATGATGAAGATCTATATGAAATGAAAATGTATATAATAATTATCTATATTAAATGAAAATGTATATAATAAATATCTATATAATAATGATGCATATGATGAAGATCTATATGAAATGAAAATGTATATAATAATTATCTATATTAAATGAAAATGTATATAATAAATATCTATATAATAATGATGCATATGATGAAGATCTATATGAAATGAAAAGTTATATAAAAATTATCTATATTAAATGAAAATGTATATAATAAATATCTATATAATAATGATGCATATGATGAAGATCTATATGAAATGAAAATGTATATAATAAATATCTATATGAAATGAAAATGCATATAATAATTATCTATATAATAATGATGAATATGATGAAGATCTATATGAAATGAAAATGTATATAATAATTATCTATATATTAATGATGCATATGATGAAGATCTATATGAAATGAAAATGTATATAATAATTATCTATATTAAATGAAAATGTATACAATAAATATCTATATAATAATGATGCATATGATGAAGATCTATATGAAATGAAAATGTATATAATAATTATCTATATAATAATGATGCATATGATGAAGATCTATATGAAATGAAAATGTATATAATAATTATCTATATAATAATGATGCATATGATGAAGATCTATATGAAATGAAAATGTATATAATAATTATCTATATGAAATGAAAATGTATATAATAAATGTCTATATAATAATGATGCATATGATGAAGATCTATATGAAATGAAAATGTATATAATAATTATCTATATAATAATTATGCATATGATGAAGATCTATATGAAATGAAAATGTATATAATAATTATCTATATAATAATTATGCATATGATGAAGATCTATATGAAATGAAAATGTATATAATAATTATCTATATAATAATGATGCATATGATGAAGATCTATATGAAATGAAAATGTATATAATAATTATCTATATAACAATGATGCATATGATGAAGATCTATATGAAATGAAAATGTATATAATAATTATCTATATAATAATGATGCATATGATGAAGATCTATATTAAATGAAAATGTATATAATAATTATCTATATGAAATTAAAATGTATATAATAATTATCTATATAATAATGATGCATATGATGAAGATCTATATGAAATGAAAATGTATATAATAATTATCTATATAATAATGATGCATATGATGAAGATCTATATGAAATGAAAATGTATATAATAATTATCTATATAATAATGATGCATATGATGAAGATCTATATTAAATGAAAATGTATATAATAATTATCTATATAATAATGATGCATATGATGAGGATCTATATAAAATGAAAATGTATATAATAATTATCTATATAATAATGATGCATATGATGAAGATCTATATAAAATGAAAATGTATATAATAATTATCTATATAATAATGATGCATATGATGAAGATCTATATGAAATGAAAATGTATATAATAATTATCTATATAATAATGATGCATATGATGAAGATCTATATGAAATGAAAATGTATATAATAAATATCTATATAATAATGATGCATATGATTAAGATCTATATGAAATGAAAATGTATATAATAAATATCTATATGAAATGAAAATGTATATAATAAATATTTATATAATAATGATGCATATGATGAAGATCTATATGAAATGAAAATGTATATAATAAATATCTATATGAAATTAAAATGTATATAATAATTATCTATATAATAATTATGCATATGATGAAGATCTATATGAAATGAAAATGTATATAATAAATATCTATATAATAATGATGCATATGATGAAGATCTATATTAAATTAAAATGTATATAATAATTATCTATATAATAATGATGCATATGATGAAGATCTATATGAAATGAAAATGTATATAATAAATATCTATATAATAATGATGCATATGATGAAGATCTATATGAAATGAAAATGTATATAATAATTATCTATATAATAATGATGCATATGATGAAGATCTATATGAAATGAAAATGTATATAATAAATATCTAGATAATAATGATGCATATGATGAAGATCTATATGAAATGAAAATCTATATAATAATTATCTATATAATAATGATGCATATGATGAAGATCTATATGAAATGAAAATGTATATAATAAATATCTATATAATAATGATGCATATGATGAAGATCTATATGAAATGAAAATGTATATAATAATTATCTATATAATAATGATGCATATGATGAAGATCTATATGAAATGAAAATGTATATAATAATTATCTATATGAAATGAAAATGTATATAATAATTATCTATATAATAATGATGCATATGATGAAGATCTATATGAAATGAAAATGTATATAATAATTATCTATATAATAATGATGCATATGATGAAGATCTATATGAAATGAAAATGTATATAATAAATATCTATATAATAATGATGCATATGATGAAGATCTATATGAAATGAAAATGTATATAATAAATATCTATATAATAATGATGCATATGATGAAGATCTATATTAAATGAAAATGTATATAATAAATATCTATATAACACTGATGCATATGATGAAGATCTATATGAAATGAAAATGTATATAATAAATATCTATATAATAATGATGCATATGATGAAGATCTATATGAAATGAAAATTTATATAATAATTATCTATATGAAATGAAAATGTATATAATAATTATCTATAAAATAATGATGCATATGATGAAGATCTATATGAAATGAAAATGTACATAATAATTATCTATATAATAATGATGCATATGATGAAGATCTATATGAAATGAAAATGTATATAATAAATATTTATATAATAATGATGCATATGATGAAGATCTATATGAAATGAAAATGTATATAATAAATATCTATATGAAATGAAAATGTATATAATAATTATCTATATAATAATGATGCATATGATGAAGATCTATATGAAATGAAAATGTATATAATAATTATCTATATAATAATGATGCATATGATGAAGATCTATATGAAATGAAAATGTATATAATAATTATCTATATGAAATGAAAATGTATATAATAAATATCTATATAATAATGATGCATATGATGAAGATCTATATGAAATGAAAATGTATATAATAATTATCTATATAACAATGATGCATATGATGAAGATCTATATGAAATGAAAATGTATATAATAATTATCTATATAACAATGATGCATATGATGAAGATCTATATGAAATGAAAATGTATATAATATTTATCTATATAATAATGATGCATATGATGAAGATCTATATGAAATGAAAATGTATATAATAATTATCTATATAATAATGATGCATATGATGAAGATCTATATGAAATGAAAATGTATACAATAATTATCTATATAACAATGATGCATATGATGAAGATCTATATGAAATGAAAATGTATATAATATTTATCTATATAACAATGATGCATATGATGAAGATCTATATGAAATGAAAATGTATATAATAAATATCTATATGAAATGAAAATGTATATAATAATTATCTATATAATAATTATGCATATGATGAAGATCTATATGAAATGAAAATGTATATAATAATTATCTATATAATAATGATGCATATGATGAAGATCTATATGAAATGAAAATGTATATAATATTAATCTATATAATAATGATGCATATGATGAAGATCTATATGAAATGAAAATGTATATAATAATTATCTATATAATAATGATGCATATGATGAAGATCTATATGAAATGAAAATGTATACAATAATTATCTATATAACAATGATGCATATGATGAAGATCTATATGAAATGAAAATGTATATAATATTTATCTATATAACAATGATGCATATGATTAAGATCTATATGAAATGAAAATGTATATAATAAATATCTATATGAAATGAAAATGTATATAATAATTATCTATATAATAATTATGCATATGATGAAGATCTATATGAAATGAAAATGTATATAATAATTATCTATATAATAATGATGCATATGATGAAGATCTATATGAAATGAAAATGTATAAAATAATTATCTATACACCAATAATGCATATAATGAAGATCTATATGAAATGAAAATGTATATAATAATTATCTATATAATAATGATGCATATGATGAAGATCTATATGAAATGAAAATGTATATAATAAATATCTATATAATAATGATGCATATGATGAAGATCTATATGAAATGAAAATGTATATAATAATTATCTATATAAAAATGATGCATATGATGAAGATCTATATTAAATGAAAATGTATATAATAAATATCTATATAATAATGATGAATATGATGAAGATCTATATGAAATGAAAATGTATATAATAAATATTTATATAATAATGATGCATATGATGAAGATCTATATGAAATGAAAATGTATATAATAATTATCTATATGAAATGAAAATGTATATAATAATTATCTATATAATAATGATGCATATGATGAAGATCTATATGAAATGAAAATGTATATAATAATTATCTATATAACAATGATGCATATGATGAAGATCTATATGAAATGAAAATGTATATAATAAATATCTATATAATAATGATGCATATGATGAAGATCTATATGAAATGAAAATGTATATAATAATTATCTATATAATAATGATGCATATGATGAAGATCTATATGAAATGAAAATGTATATAATAATTATATATATAATAATGATGCATATGATGAAGATCTATATGAAATTAAAATGTATATAATAATTATCTATATAACAATGATGCATATGATGAAGATCTATATTAAATGAAAATGTATATAATAATTATCTATATAATAATGATGCATATGATGAAGATCTATATGAAATGAAAATGTATATAATAAATATTTATATAATAATGATGCATATGATAAAGATCTATATGAAATGAAAATGTATATAATAAATATCTATATAATAATGATGCATATGATTAAGATCTATATGAAATGAAAATGTATATAATAAATATTTATATAATAATGATGCATATGATGAAGATCTATATGAAATGAAAATGTATATAATAATTATCTATATGAAATGAAAATGTATATAATAATTATCTATATAATAATGATGCATATGATGAAGATCTATATGAAATGAAAATGTATATAATAATTATCTATATAATAATGATGCATATGATGAAGATCTATATGAAATGAAAATGTATATAATAAATATCTATATTAAATGAAAATGTATATAATAAATATCTATATAATAATGATGCATATGATGAAGATCTATATGAAATGAAAATGTATATAATAATTATCTATATTAAATGAAAATGTATATAATAAATATCTATATAATAATGATGCATATGATGAAGATCTATATGAAATGAAAATGTATATAATAATTATCTATATTAAATGAAAATGTATATAATAATTATCTATATAATAATGATGCATATGATGAAGATCTATATGAAATGAAAAGTTATATAAAAATTATCTATATTAAATGAAAATGTATATAATAAATATCTATATAATAATGATGCATATGATGAAGATCTATATGAAATGAAAATGTATATAATAAATATCTATATGAAATGAAAATGCATATAATAATTATCTATATAATAATGATGCATATGATGAAGATCTATATGAAATGAAAATGTATAAAATAATTATCTATACACCAATAATGCATATAATGAAGATCTATATGAAATGAAAATGTATATAATAATTATCTATATAATAATGATGCATATGATGAAGATCTATATGAAATGAAAATGTATATAATAAATATCTATATAATAATGATGCATATGATGAAGATCTATATGAAATGAAAATGTATATAATAATTATCTATATAACAATGATGCATATGATGAAGATCTATATTAAATGAAAATGTATATAATAAATATCTATATAATAATGATGAATATGATGAAGATCTATATGAAATGAAAATGTATATAATAAATATTTATATAATAATGATGCATATGATGAAGATCTATATGAAATGAAAATGTATATAATAATTATCTATATGAAATGAAAATGTATATAATAATTATCTATATAATAATGATGCATATGATGAAGATCTATATGAAATGAAAATGTATATAATAATTATCTATATAACAATGATGCATATGATGAAGATCTATATGAAATGAAAATGTATATAATAAATATCTATATAATAATGATGCATATGATGAAGATCTATATGAAATGAAAATGTATATAATAATTATCTATATAATAATGATGCATATGATGAAGATCTATATGAAATGAAAATGTATATAATAATTATATATATAATAATGATGCATATGATGAAGATCTATATGAAATTAAACTGTATATAATAATTATCTATATAACAATGATGCATATGATGAAGATCTATATTAAATGAAAATGTATATAATAATTATCTATATAATAATGATGCATATGATGAAGATCTATATGAAATGAAAATGTATATAATAAATATTTATATAATAATGATGCATATGATAAAGATCTATATGAAATGAAAATGTATATAATAAATATCTATATAATAATGATGCATATGATTAAGATCTATATGAAATGAAAATGTATATAATAAATATTTATATAATAATGATGCATATGATGAAGATCTATATGAAATGAAAATGTATATAATAATTATCTATATGAAATGAAAATGTATATAATAATTATCTATATAATAATGATGCATATGATGAAGATCTATATGAAATGAAAATGTATATAATAATTATCTATATAATAATGATGCATATGATGAAGATCTATATGAAATGAAAATGTATATAATAAATATCTATATTAAATGAAAATGTATATAATAAATATCTATATAATAATGATGCATATGATGAAGATCTATATGAAATGAAAATGTATATAATAATTATCTATATTAAATGAAAATGTATATAATAAATATCTATATAATAATGATGCATATGATGAAGATCTATATGAAATGAAAATGTATATAATAATTATCTATATTAAATGAAAATGTATATAATAAATATCTATATAATAATGATGCATATGATGAAGATCTATATGAAATGAAAAGTTATATAAAAATTATCTATATTAAATGAAAATGTATATAATAAATATCTATATAATAATGATGCATATGATGAAGATCTATATGAAATGAAAATGTATATAATAAATATCTATATGAAATGAAAATGCATATAATAATTATCTATATAATAATGATGCATATGATGAAGATCTATATGAAATGAAAATGTATATAATAATTATCTATATAATAATGATGCATATGATGAAGATCTATATGAAATGAAAATGTATAAAATAATTATCTATACACCAATAATGCATATAATGAAGATCTATATGAAATGAAAATGTATATAATAATTATCTATATAATAATGATGCATATGATGAAGATCTATATGAAATGAAAATGTATATAATAAATATCTATATAATAATGATGCATATGATGAAGATCTATATGAAATGAAAATGTATATAATAATTATCTATATAACAATGATGCATATGATGAAGATCTATATTAAATGAAAATGTATATAATAAATATCTATATAATAATGATGAATATGATGAAGATCTATATGAAATGAAAATGTATATAATAAATATTTATATAATAATGATGCATATGATGAAGATCTATATGAAATGAAAATGTATATAATAATTATCTATATGAAATGAAAATGTATATAATAATTATCTATATAATAATGATGCATATGATGAAGATCTATATGAAATGAAAATGTATATAATAATTATCTATATAACAATGATGCATATGATGAAGATCTATATGAAATGAAAATGTATATAATAAATATCTATATAATAATGATGCATATGATGAAGATCTATATGAAATGAAAATGTATATAATAATTATCTATATAATAATGATGCATATGATGAAGATCTATATGAAATGAAAATGTATATAATAATTATATATATAATAATGATGCATATGATGAAGATCTATATGAAATTAAAATGTATATAATAATTATCTATATAACAATGATGCATATGATGAAGATCTATATTAAATGAAAATGTATATAATAATTATCTATATAATAATGATGCATATGATGAAGATCTATATGAAATGAAAATGTATATAATAAATATTTATATAATAATGATGCATATGATAAAGATCTATATGAAATGAAAATGTATATAATAAATATCTATATAATAATGATGCATATGATTAAGATCTATATGAAATGAAAATGTATATAATAAATATTTATATAATAATGATGCATATGATGAAGATCTATATGAAATGAAAATGTATATAATAATTATCTATATGAAATGAAAATGTATATAATAATTATCTATATAATAATGATGCATATGATGAAGATCTATATGAAATGAAAATGTATATAATAATTATCTATATAATAATGATGCATATGATGAAGATCTATATGAAATGAAAATGTATATAATAAATATCTATATTAAATGAAAATGTATATAATAAATATCTATATAATAATGATGCATATGATGAAGATCTATATGAAATGAAAATGTATATAATAATTATCTATATTAAATGAAAATGTATATAATAAATATCTATATAATAATGATGCATATGATGAAGATCTATATGAAATGAAAATGTATATAATAATTATCTATATTAAATGAAAATGTATATAATAATTATCTATATAATAATGATGCATATGATGAAGATCTATATGAAATGAAAAGTTATATAAAAATTATCTATATTAAATGAAAATGTATATAATAAATATCTATATAATAATGATGCATATGATGAAGATCTATATGAAATGAAAATGTATATAATAAATATCTATATGAAATGAAAATGCATATAATAATTATCTATATAATAATGATGCATATGATGAAGATCTATATGAAATGAAAATGTATAAAATAATTATCTATACACCAATAATGCATATAATGAAGATCTATATGAAATGAAAATGTATATAATAATTATCTATATAATAATGATGCATATGATGAAGATCTATATGAAATGAAAATGTATATAATAAATATCTATATAATAATGATGCATATGATGAAGATCTATATGAAATGAAAATGTATATAATAATTATCTATATAACAATGATGCATATGATGAAGATCTATATTAAATGAAAATGTATATAATAAATATCTATATAATAATGATGAATATGATGAAGATCTATATGAAATGAAAATGTATATAATAAATATTTATATAATAATGATGCATATGATGAAGATCTATATGAAATGAAAATGTATATAATAATTATCTATATGAAATGAAAATGTATATAATAATTATCTATATAATAATGATGCATATGATGAAGATCTATATGAAATGAAAATGTATATAATAATTATCTATATAACAATGATGCATATGATGAAGATCTATATGAAATGAAAATGTATATAATAAATATCTATATAATAATGATGCATATGATGAAGATCTATATGAAATGAAAATGTATATAATAATTATCTATATAATAATGATGCATATGATGAAGATCTATATGAAATGAAAATGTATATAATAATTATATATATAATAATGATGCATATGATGAAGATCTATATGAAATTAAACTGTATATAATAATTATCTATATAACAATGATGCATATGATGAAGATCTATATTAAATGAAAATGTATATAATAATTATCTATATAATAATGATGCATATGATGAAGATCTATATGAAATGAAAATGTATATAATAAATATTTATATAATAATGATGCATATGATAAAGATCTATATGAAATGAAAATGTATATAATAAATATCTATATAATAATGATGCATATGATTAAGATCTATATGAAATGAAAATGTATATAATAAATATTTATATAATAATGATGCATATGATGAAGATCTATATGAAATGAAAATGTATATAATAATTATCTATATGAAATGAAAATGTATATAATAATTATCTATATAATAATGATGCATATGATGAAGATCTATATGAAATGAAAATGTATATAATAATTATCTATATAATAATGATGCATATGATGAAGATCTATATGAAATGAAAATGTATATAATAAATATCTATATTAAATGAAAATGTATATAATAAATATCTATATAATAATGATGCATATGATGAAGATCTATATGAAATGAAAATGTATATAATAATTATCTATATTAAATGAAAATGTATATAATAAATATCTATATAATAATGATGCATATGATGAAGATCTATATGAAATGAAAATGTATATAATAATTATCTATATTAAATGAAAATGTATATAATAAATATCTATATAATAATGATGCATATGATGAAGATCTATATGAAATGAAAAGTTATATAAAAATTATCTATATTAAATGAAAATGTATATAATAAATATCTATATAATAATGATGCATATGATGAAGATCTATATGAAATGAAAATGTATATAATAAATATCTATATGAAATGAAAATGCATATAATAATTATCTATATAATAATGATGCATATGATGAAGATCTATATGAAATGAAAATGTATATAATAATTATCTATATAATAATGATGCATATGATGAAGATCTATATGAAATGAAAATGTATATAATAATTATCTATATTAAATGAAAATGTATACAATAAATATCTATATAATAATGATGCATATGATGAAGATCTATATGAAATGAAAATGTATATAATAATTATCTATATAATAATGATGCATATGATGAAGATCTATATGAAATGAAAATGTATATAATAATTATCTATATAACAATGATGCATATGATGAAGATCTATATGAAATGAAAATGTATATAATAATTATCTATATAATAATGATGCATATGATGAAGATCTATATTAAATGAAAATGTATATAATAATTATCTATATGAAATTAAAATGTATATAATAATTATCTATATAATAATGATGCATATGATGAAGATCTATATGAAATGAAAATGTA
The DNA here is from genome assembly GCF_053919585.1 of Euprymna scolopes. NCBI lineage: Eukaryota > Metazoa > Mollusca > Cephalopoda > Sepiida > Sepiolidae > Euprymna > Euprymna scolopes. The sequence continues at coordinate 20,831,514 of NC_136526.1, read as the reverse complement.
TATAATAATTATCTATATAATAATGATGCATATGATGAAGATCTATATGAAATGAAAATGTATATAATAATTATCTATATAATAATGATGCATATGATGAAGATCTATATTAAATGAAAATGTATATAATAATTATCTATATAATAATGATGCATATGATGAGGATCTATATAAAATGAAAATGTATATAATAATTATCTATATAATAATGATGCATATGATGAAGATCTATATAAAATGAAAATGTATATAATAATTATCTATATAATAATGATGCATATGATTAAGATGTATATAAAATGAAAATGTATATAATAAATATCTATATGAAATGAAAATGTATATAATAAATATTTATATAATAATGATGCATATGATGAAGATCTATATGAAATGAAAATGTATATAATAAATATCTATATGAAATTAAAATGTATATAATAATTATCTATATAATAATTATGCATATGATGAAGATCTATATGAAATGAAAATGTATATAATAAATATCTAGATAATAATGATGCATATGATGAAGATCTATATGAAATGAAAATCTATATAATAATTATCTATATAATAATGATGCATATGATGAAGATCTATATGAAATGAAAATGTATATAATAAATATCTATATAATAATGATGCATATGATGAAGATCTATATGAAATGAAAATGTATATAATAATTATCTATATAATAATGATGCATATGATGAAGATCTATATGAAATGAAAATGTATATAATAATTATCTATATGAAATGAAAATGTATATAATAATTATCTATATAATAATGATGCATATGATGAAGATCTATATGAAATGAAAATGTATATAATAATTATCTATATAATAATGATGCATATGATGAAGATCTATATGAAATGAAAATGTATATAATAAATATCTATATAATAATGATGCATATGATGAAGATCTATATGAAATGAAAATGTATATAATAAATATCTATATAATAATGATGCATATGATGAAGATCTATATTAAATGAAAATGTATATAATAAATATCTATATAACACTGATGCATATGATGAAGATCTATATGAAATGAAAATGTATATAATAAATATCTATATAATAATGATGCATATGATGAAGATCTATATGAAATGAAAATTTATATAATAATTATCTATATGAAATGAAAATGTATATAATAATTATCTATAAAATAATGATGCATATGATGAAGATCTATATGAAATGAAAATGTACATAATAATTATCTATATAATAATGATGCATATGATGAAGATCTATATGAAATGAAAATGTATATAATAAATATTTATATAATAATGATGCATATGATGAAGATCTATATGAAATGAAAATGTATATAATAAATATCTATATGAAATGAAAATGTATATAATAATTATCTATATAATAATGATGCATATGATGAAGATCTATATGAAATGAAAATGTATATAATAATTATCTATATAATAATGATGCATATGATGAAGATCTATATGAAATGAAAATGTATATAATAATTATCTATATAATAATGATGCATATGATGAAGATCTATATGAAATGAAAATGTATATAATAATTATCTATATGAAATGAAAATGTATATAATAAATATCTATATAATAATGATGCATATGATGAAGATCTATATGAAATGAAAATGTATATAATAATTATCTATATAATAATGATGCATATGATGAAGATCTATATGAAATGAAAATGTATATAATAATTATCTATATAATAATGATGCATATGATGAAGATCTATATGAAATGAAAATGTATATAATAAATATTTATATAATAATGATGCATATGATGAAGATCTATATGAAATGAAAATGTATATAATAATTATCTATATGAAATGAAAATGTATATAATAATTATCTATATAATAATGATGCATATGATGAAGATCTATATGAAATGAAAATGTATATAATAATTATCTATATAATAATGATGCATATGATGAAGATCTATATGAAATGAAAATGTATATAATAATTATCTATATAATAATGATGCATATGATGAAGATCTATATGAAATGAAAATGGATATAATAATTATCTATATAATAATTATGCATATGATGAAGATCTATATGAAATGAAAATGTATATAATAATTATCTATATAATAATGATGCATATGATGAAGATCTATATGAAATGAAAATGTATATAATAATTATCTATATAATAATGATGCATATGATGAAGATCTATATGAAATGAAAATGTATATAATAATTATCTAATTCTACATACAACATGTGACCACATGTGCTTTTACTTTGCCCTCATCAGCCGCTAACCAGAGGTGATGACACAGTTTCGGTGGCTAAAGCGGGACTGCCACCCCTGGCGCCACCAGCAGCTATTGCTGCTGGGCAAAGCAATAAATAGGATATAAAAAAAAAAATAAATAAAAAATACCTGGCATATTCAAGCAGAGGAAAAACGCTGTTTTTAACTTTTTCATTTTTATTTTTAACTTTTTAATTTTAATTAAAATTTTATTTATTAATTTTCTCTTTAATTTCCCTTTTTTCCTTCCTTTCCCCCCTTCCTTCTTTTTCTTTCCTCCCTCTCTTTTTTTCCAGAGCAGCCCGAGAACGGAAGAAGTGGACAATATTATGCTCTCTTTGCAAATATCTTCGAATTGCGCCAGATCCAGCATGACGCCTGTCTAACAATTGTTTGCAGGCGACATTTTTGTTTTTTAAAATCCCTTCCAGTGACGCCTATTTTCGAAAGAAGCGAAATGGTGGAGTGTCCTAAAAATCCTCGACATCCAACCTCGATAGGCATCACATTGCACATCCATCCCTTTTCTATACACTCGGCACGCACGCATTCGTACCGATCTTTCTTTCGTTCATGAGCCTCTGAGAAATTTTCTTCCCAAGGGACAGTTAGTTCGATTAAAAATATACTCTTTTTAGAGTCAGACCAGAGCAAAATATCAGGCCGCTTTTCTGTTTGGAGGATGTGCACTGGAAATTTCAAAGATGTCTTCAGATCTGCTGAAACTTTCCAATCCTTTGCCCCATTCAATAACTTCATATTGGGATTCAATTTATTTTTCCTCTTTGATGGACATTTGCCTTCTTGGCAAAATTGAACCCTGGGTTCACTAGTTGTTACAGGCTGTTTGTTAGCTAATATACACTGGGATGATATTATCTCAACCAGCACTTCTAGAACCTGGTTGTGTCGCCATGTAAACATTGGGAGGGATTTTGAGCATGCAGACAAGACGTGACGCAAGGTACCGCGCTCTTTTTGACATATAGTGCATAGATCAGAATCTATATATCCCCATTGTTTGAGATTCGATGCACATGGCAGTAGGTCATATGTAGACCTCAAAAGGTATGATATCGCCAGTGGTTCCATTTCGATTAAGGTGTTCCATGATAATTTAACTGGCTCAATATCACTCCATGTTGTCCACGCACATTGCTTGGCTTGAGTAACAGCAGTAGCTTTTCTTTTTTCCTCCTCAAACATTTTTATTTCCTCGGTCACCATTTTTCTCTTATCTTTAATGCCCATTTTGGAAAATGGCTCATACTTTGTGGATCCTAAACCAGCCCTGTCAACCTGAACAAGACCCATTATTTCCTTAGTTCGAAGACTGGATTCTGCTTCTTCAATTGTTTTTGTAACTGACCACTTGGTGCCAGCTTTTACAGCTGGATGTGCTTCCCGGACAAATTCATCATTTGAGTCATTCATCATCATTTGAAGACGCACCTTTCCAACTTTGAATTCTTCTACTAATGAGGACAAAGGAAGTTGCAGGCTGCCAGAATTCGTGTATAACCCTATTTTAGAAAAACAGGGGGGGACTCCAATAATGATGCATATGATGAAGATCTATATGAAATGAAAATGTATATAATAATTATCTATATAATAATGATGCATATGATGAAGATCTATATGAAATGAAAATGTATATAATAATTATCTATATAATAATGATGCATATGATGAAGATCTATATTAAATGAAAATGTATATAATAATTATCTATATAATAATGATGCATATGATGAGGATCTATATAAAATGAAAATGTATATAATAATTATCTATATAATAATGATGCATATGATGAAGATCTATATAAAATGAAAATGTATATAATAATTATCTATATAATAATGATGCATATGATGAAGATCTATATGAAATGAAAATGTATATAATAATTATCTATATAATAATGATGCATATGATGAAGATCTATATGAAATGAAAATGTATATAATAATTATCTATATAATAATGATGCATATGATGAAGATCTATATGAAATGAAAATGTATATAATAATTATCTATATAATAATTATGCATATGATGAAGATCTATATGAAATGAAAATGTATATAATAATTATCTATATAATAATGATGCATATGATGAAGATCTATATGAAATGAAAATGTATATAATAAATATCTATATGAAATGAAAATGTATATAATAAATATTTATATAATAATGATGCATATGATGAAGATCTATATGAAATGAAAATGTATATAATAAATATCTATATGAAATTAAAATGTATATAATAATTATCTATATAATAATTATGCATATGATGAAGATCTATATGAAATGAAAATGTATATAATAAATATCTATATAATAATGATGCATATGATGAAGATCTATATTAAATTAAAATGTATATAATAATTATCTATATAATAATTATGCATATGATGAAGATCTATATGAAATGAAAATGTATATAATAATTATCTATATAATAATGATGCATATGATGAAGATCTATATGAAATGAAAATGTATATAATAAATATCTATATGAAATGAAAATGTATATAATAAATATTTATATAATAATGATGCATATGATGAAGATCTATATGAAATGAAAATGTATATAATAAATATCTATATGAAATTAAAATGTATATAATAATTATCTATATAATAATTATGCATATGATGAAGATCTATATGAAATGAAAATGTATATAATAAATATCTATATAATAATGATGCATATGATGAAGATCTATATTAAATTAAAATGTATATAATAATTATCTATATAATAATGATGCATATGATGAAGATCTATATGAAATGAAAATGTATATAATAAATATCTATATAATAATGATGCATATGATGAAGATCTATATGAAATGAAAATGTATATAATAATTATCTATATAATAATGATGCATATGATGAAGATCTATATGAAATGAAAATGTATATAATAAATATCTATATAATAATGATGCATATGATGAAGATCTATATGAAATGAAAATGTATATAATAATTATCTATATGAAATGAAAATGTATATAATAATTATCTATATAATAATGATGCATATGATGAAGATCTATATGAAATGAAAATGTATATAATAATTATCTATATAATAATGATGCATATGATGAAGATCTATATGAAATGAAAATGTATATAATAATTATCTATATAATAATGATGCATATGATGAAGATCTATATGAAATGAAAATGTATATAATAAATATCTATATAATAATGATGCATATGATGAAGATCTATATGAAATGAAAATGTATATAATAATTATCTATATAATAATGATGCATATGATGAAGATCTATATGAAATGAAAATGTATATAATAATTATCTATATGAAATGAAAATGTATATAATAATTATCTATATAATAATGATGCATATGATGAAGATCTATATGAAATGAAAATGTATATAATAAATATCTATATAATAATGATGCATATGATGAAGATCTATATGAAATGAAAATGTATATAATAATTATCTATATAATAATGATGCATATGATGAAGATCTATATGAAATGAAAATGTATATAATAAATATCTATATAATAATGATGCATATGATGAAGATCTATATGAAATGAAAATGTATATAATAAATATCTATATAATAATGATGCATATGATGAAGATCTATATTAAATGAAAATGTATATAATAAATATCTATATAACAATGATGCATATGATTAAGATCTATATGAAATGAAAATGTATATAATAAATATCTATATAATAATGATGCATATGATGAAGATCTATATGAAATGAAAATTTATATAATAATTATCTATATGAAATGAAAATGTATATAATAATTATCTATAAAATAATGATGCATATGATGAAGATCTATATGAAATGAAAATGTATATAATAATTATCTATATAATAATGATGCATATGATGAAGATCTATATGAAATGAAAATGTATATAATAAATATTTATATAATAATGATGCATATGATGAAGATCTATATGAAATGAAAATGTATATAATAAATATCTATATGAAATGAAAATGTATATAATAATTATCTATATAATAATGATGCATATGATGAAGATCTATATGAAATGAAAATGTATATAATAATTATCTATATAATAATGATGCATATGATGAAGATCTATATGAAATGAAAATGTATATAATAATTATCTATATAATAATGATGCATATGATGAAGATCTATATGAAATGAAAATGTATATAATAATTATCTATATGAAAATAAAATGTATATAATAAATATCTATATAATAATGATGCATATGATGAAGATCTATATGAAATGAAAATGTATATAATAATTATCTATATAATAATGATGCATATGATGAAGATCTATATGAAATGAAAATGTATATAATAATTATCTATATAATAATGATGCATATGATGAAGATCTATATGAAATGAAAATGTATATAATAAATATTTATATAATAATGATGCATATGATGAAGATCTATATGAAATGAAAATGTATATAATAATTATCTATATGAAATGAAAATGTATATAATAATTATCTATATAATAATGATGCATATGATGAAGATCTATATGAAATGAAAATGTATATAATAATTATCTATATAATAATGATGCATATGATGAAGATCTATATGAAATGAAAATGTATATAATAATTATCTATATAATAATGATGCATATGATGAAGATCTATATGAAATGAAAATGTATATAATAATTATCTATATAATAATGATGCATATGATGAAGATCTATATGAAATGAAAATGTATATAATAATTATCTATATAATAATGATGCATATGATGAAGATCTATATGAAATGAAAATGTATATAATAATTATCTATATGAAATGAAAATGTATATAATAATTATCTATATAATAATGATGCATATGATGAAGATCTATATGAAATGAAAATGTATATAATAATTATCTATATGAAATGAAAATGTATATAATAATTATCTATATAATAATGATGCATATGATGAAGATCTATATGAAATGAAAATGTATATAATAATTATCTATATAATAATGATGCATATGATGAAGATCTATATGAAATGAAAATGTATATAATAATTATCTATATAATAATGATGCATATGATGAAGATCTATATGAAATGAAAATGTATATAATAATTATCTATATTATAATGATGCATATGATGAAGATCTATATGAAATGAAAATGTATATAATAATTATCTATATAATAATGATGCATATGATGAAGATCTATATGAAATGAAAATGTATATAATAATTATCTATATAATAATGATGCATATGATGAAGATCTATATGAAATGAAAATGTATATAATAATTATCTATATAATAATGATGCATATGATGAAGATCTATATGAAATGAAAATGTATATAATAATTATCTATATGAAATGAAAATGTATATAATAATTATCTATATAATAATGATGCATATGATGAAGATCTATATGAAATGAAAATGTATATAATAATTATCTATATAATAATGATGCATATGATGAAGATCTATATGAAATGAAAATGTATATAATAATTATCTATATGAAATGAAAATGTATATAATAATTATCTATATAATAATGATGCATATGATGAAGATCTATATGAAATGAAAATGTATATAATAATTATCTATATAATAATGATGCATATGATGAAGATCTATATGAAATGAAAATGTATATAATAATTATCTATATAATAATGATGCATATGATGAAGATCTATATGAAATGAAAATGTATATAATAATTATCTATATAATAATGATGCATATGATGAAGTTCTATATGAAATGAAAATATATATAATAATTATCTATATAATAATGATGCATATGATAAAGATCTATATGAAATGAAAATGTATATAATAATTATCTATATAATAATAATGCATATGATGAAGATCTATATGAAATGAAAATGTATATAATAATTATCTATATAACAATGATGCATATAATGAAGATCTATATGAAATGAAAATGTATATAATAAATATCTATATGAAATTAAAATGTATATAATAATTATCTATATAATAATTATGCATATGATGAAGATCTATATGAAATGAAAATGTATATAATAAATATCTAGATAATAATGATGCATATGATGAAGATCTATATTAAATTAAAATGTATATAATAATTATCTATATAATAATGATGCATATGATGAAGATCTATATGAAATGAAAATGTATATAATAAATATCTATATAATAATGATGCATATGATGAAGATCTATATGAAATGAAAATGTATATAATAATTATCTATATAATAATGATGCATATGATGAAGATCTATATGAAATGAAAATGTATATAATAAATATCTATATAATAATGATGCATATGATGAAGATCCATATGAAATGAAAATCTATATAATAATTATCTATATAATAATGATGCATATGATGAAGATCTATATGAAATGAAAATGTATATAATAAATATCTATATAATAATGATGCATATGATGAAGATCTATATGAAATGAAAATGTATATAATAATTATCTATATAATAATGATGCATATGATGAAGATCTATATGAAATGAAAATGTATATAATAATTATCTATATGAAATGAAAATGTATATAATAATTATCTATATAATAATGATGCATATGATGAAGATCTATATGAAATGAAAATGTATATAATATTTATCTATATAATAATGATGCATATGATGAAGATCTATATGAAATGAAAATGTATATAATAATTATCTATATAATAATGATGCATATTATTAAGATCTATATGAAATGAAAATGTATATAATAAATATCTATATAATAATGATGCATATGATGAAGATCTATATGAAATGAAAATGTATATAATAAATATCTATATAATAATGATGCATATGATGAAGATCTATATGAAATTAAAATGTATATAATAAATATCTATATAATAATGATGCATATGATGAGGATCTATATAAAATGAAAATGTATATAATAATTATCTATATGAAATGAAAATGTATATAATAAATATCTATATAATAATGATGCATATGATGAAGATCTATATGAAATGAAAATGTATATAATAATTATCTATATAATAATGATGCATATGATGAAGATCTATATGAAATGAAAATGTATATAATAAATATTTATATAATAATGATGCATATGATGAAGATCTATATGAAATGAAAATGTATATAATAAATATCTATATGAAATGAAAATGTATATAATAATTATCTATATAATAATGATGCATATGATGAAGATCTATATGAAATGAAAATGTATATAATAATTATCTATATAATAATGATGCATATGATGAAGATCTATATGAAATGAAAATGTATATAATAATTATCTATATAATAATGATGCATATGATGAAGATCTATATGAAATGAAAATGTATATAATAATTATCTATATAATAATGATGCATATGATGAAGATCTATATGAAATGAAAATGTATATAATAATTATCTATATAATAATGATGCATATGATGAAGATCTATATGAAATGAAAATGTATATAATAATTATCTATATGAAATGAAAATGTATATAATAATTATCTATGTAATAATGATGCATATGATGAAGATCTATATGAAATGAAAATGTATATAATAATTATCTATATAATAATGATGCATATGATGAAGATTTATATGAAATGAAAATGTATATAATAATTATCTATATAATAATGATGCATATGATGAAGATCTATATGAAATGAAAATGTATATAATAATTATCTATATAATAATGATGCATATGATGAAGATCTATATGAAATGAAAATGTATATAATAATTATCTATATGAAATGAAAATGTATATAATAATTATCTATATAATAATGATGCATATGATGAAGATCTATATGAAATGAAAATGTATATAATAATTATCTATATAATAATGATGCATATGATGAAGATCTATATGAAATGAAAATGTATATAATAATTATCTATATAATAATGATGCATATGATGAAGATCTATATGAAATGAAAATGTATATAATAATTATCTATTTAATAATGATGCATATGATGAAGATCTATATGAAATGAAAATGTATATAATAATTATCTATATAATAATAATGCATATGATGAAGATCTATATGAAATGAAAATGTATATAATAATTATCTATATAATAATGATGCATATGATTAAGATCTATATGAAATGAAAATGTATATAATAAATATCTATATGAAATGAAAATGTATATAATAAATATTTATATAATAATGATGCATATTATGAAGATCTATATGAAATGAAAATGTATATAATAAATATCTATATGAAATTAAAATGTATATAATAATTATCTATATAATAATTATGCATATGATGAAGATCTATATGAAATGAAAATGTATATAATAAATATCTATATAATAATGATGCATATGATGAAGATCTATATTAAATTAAAATGTATATAATAATTATCTATATAATAATGATGCATATGATGAAGATCTATATGAAATGAAAATGTATATAATAAATATCTATATAATAATGATGCATATGATGAAGATCTATATGAAATGAAAATGTATATAATAATTATCTATATAATAATGATGCATATGATGAAGATCTATATGAAATGAAAATGTATATAATAAATATCTATATAATAATGATGCATATGATGAAGATCCATATGAAATGAAAATCTATATAATAATTATCTATATAATAATGATGCATATGATGAAGATCTATATGAAATGAAAATGTATATAATAAATATCTATATAATAATGATGCATATGATGAAGATCTATATGAAATGAAAATGTATATAATAATTATCTATATAATAATGATGCATATGATGAAGATCTATATGAAATGAAAATGTATATAATAATTATCTATATGAAATGAAAATGTATATAATAATTATCTATATAATAATGATGCATATGATGAAGATCTATATGAAATGAAAATGTATATAATATTTATCTATATAATAATGATGCATATGATGAAGATCTATATGAAATGAAAATGTATATAATAATTATCTATATAATAATGATGCATATTATTAAGATCTATATGAAATGAAAATGTATATAATAAATATCTATATAATAATGATGCATATGATGAAGATCTATATGAAATGAAAATGTATATAATAAATATCTATATAATAATGATGCATATGATGAAGATCTATATGAAATTAAAATGTATATAATAAATATCTATATAATAATGATGCATATGATGAGGATCTATATAAAATGAAAATGTATATAATAATTATCTATATGAAATGAAAATGTATATAATAAATATCTATATAATAATGATGCATATGATGAAGATCTATATGAAATGAAAATGTATATAATAATTATCTATATAATAATGATGCATATGATGAAGATCTATATGAAATGAAAATGTATATAATAAATATTTATATAATAATGATGCATATGATGAAGATCTATATGAAATGAAAATGTATATAATAAATATCTATATGAAATGAAAATGTATATAATAATTATCTATATAATAATGATGCATATGATGAAGATCTATATGAAATGAAAATGTATATAATAATTATCTATATAATAATGATGCATATGATGAAGATCTATATGAAATGAAAATGTATATAATAATTATCTATATAATAATGATGCATATGATGAAGATCTATATGAAATGAAAATGTATATAATAATTATCTATATAATAATGATGCATATGATGAAGATCTATATGAAATGAAAATGTATATAATAAATAATTATATAATAATGATGCATATGATGAAGATCTATATGAAATGAAAATGTATATAATAATTATCTATATGAAATGAAAATGTATATAATAATTATCTATATAATAATGATGCATATGATGAAGATCTATATGAAATGAAAATGTATATAATAATTATCTATATAATAATGATGCATATGATAAAGATTTATATGAAATGAAAATGTATATAATAATTATCTATATAATAATGATGCATATGATGAAGATCTATATGAAATGAAAATGTATATAATAATTATCTATATAATAATGATGCATATGATGAAGATCTATATGAAATGAAAATGTATATAATAATTATCTATATGAAATGAAAATGTATATAATAATTATCTATATAATAATGATGCATATGATGAAGATCTATATGAAATGAAAATGTATATAATAATTATCTATATAATTATGATGCATATGATGAAGATCTATATGAAATGAAAATGTATATAATAATTATCTATATAATAATGATGCATATGATGAAGATCTATATGAAATGAAAATGTATATAATAATTATCTATTTAATAATGATGCATATGATGAAGATCTATATGAAATGAAAATGTATATAATAATTATCTATATAATAATAATGCATATGATGAAGATCTATATGAAATGAAAATGTATATAATAATTATCTATATAATAATGATGCATATGATTAAGATCTATATGAAATGAAAATGTATATAATAAATATCTATATGAAATGAAAATGTATATAATAAATATTTATATAATAATGATGCATATGATGAAGATCTATATGAAATGAAAATGTATATAATAAATATCTATATGAAATTAAAATGTATATAATAATTATCTATATAATAATTATGCATATGATGAAGATCTATATGAAATGAAAATGTATATAATAAATATCTATATAATAATGATGCATATGATGAAGATCTATATTAAATTAAAATGTATATAATAATTATCTATATAATAATGATGCATATGATGAAGATCTATATGAAATGAAAATGTATATAATAAATATCTATATAATAATGATGCATATGATTAAGATCTATATGAAATGAAAATGTATATAATAATTATCTATATAATAATGATGCATATGATGAAGATCTATATGAAATGAAAATGTATATAATAAATATCTATATAATAATGATGCATATGATGAAGATCCATATGAAATGAAAATCTATATAATAATTATCTATATAATAATGATGCATATGATGAAGATCTATATGAAATGAAAATGTATATAATAAATATCTATATAATAATGATGCATATGATGAAGATCTATATGAAATGAAAATGTATATAATAATTATCTATATAATAATGATGCATATGATGAAGATCTATATGAAATGAAAATGTATATAATAATTATCTATATGAAATGAAAATGTATATAATAATTATCTATATAATAATGATGCATATGATGAAGATCTATATGAAATGAAAATGTATATAATAATTATCTATATAATAATGATGCATATGATGAAGATCTATATGAAATGAAAATGTATATAATAATTATCTATATAATAATGATGCATATGATTAAGATCTATATGAAATGAAAATGTATATAATAAATATCTATATAATAATGATGCATATGATGAAGATCTATATGAAATGAAAATGTATATAATAAATATCTATATAATAATGATGCATATGATGAAGATCTATATGAAATGAAAATGTATATAATAAATATCTATATAATAATGATGCATATGATGAGGATCTATATAAAATGAAAATGTATATAATAATTATCTATATGAAATGAAAATGTATATAATAAATATCTATATAATAATGATGCATATGATGAAGATCTATATGAAATGAAAATGTATATAATAATTATCTATATAATAATGATGCATATGATGAAGATCTATATGAAATGAAAATGTATATAATAAATATTTATATAATAATGATGCATATGATGAAGATCTATATGAAATGAAAATGTATATAATAAATATCTATATGAAATGAAAATGTATATAATAATTATCTATATAATAATGATGCATATGATGAAGATCTATATGAAATGAAAATGTATATAATAATTATCTATATAATAATGATGCATATGATGAAGATCTATATGAAATGAAAATGTATATAATAATTATCTATATAATAATGATGCATATGATGAAGATCTATATGAAATGAAAATGTATATAATAATTATCTATATAATAATGATGCATATGATGAAGATCTATATGAAATGAAAATGTATATAATAAATAATTATATAATAATGATGCATATGATGAAGATCTATATGAAATGAAAATGTATATAATAATTATCTATATGAAATGAAAATGCATATAATAATTATCTATATAATAATGATGCATATGATGAAGATCTATATGAAATGAAAATGTATATAATAATTATCTATATAATAATGATGCATATGATGAAGATTTATATGAAATGAAAATGTATATAATAATTATCTATATAATAATGATGCATATGATGAAGATCTATATGAAATGAAAATGTATATAATAATTATCTATATAATAATGATGCATATGATGAAGATCTATATGAAATGAAAATGTATATAATAATTATCTATATGAAATGAAAATGTATATAATAATTATCTATATAATAATGATGCATATGATGAAGATCTATATGAAATGAAAATGTATATAATAATTATCTATATAATAATGATGCATATGATGAAGATCTATATGAAATGAAAATGTATATAATAATTATCTATATAATAATGATGCATATGATGAAGATCTATATGAAATGAAAATGTATATAATAATTATCTATATAATAATGATGCATATGATGAAGATCTATATGAAATGAAAATGTATATAATAATTATCTATATAATAATGATGCATATGATGAAGATCTATATGAAATGAAAATGTATATAATAATTATCTATATAATAATAATGCATATGATGAAGATCTATATGAAATGAAAATGTATATAATAATTATCTATATAATAATGATGCATATGATGAAGATCTATATGAAATGAAAATGTATATAATAATTATCTATATGAAATGAAAATGTATATAATAATTATCTATATAATAATGATGCATATGATGAAGATCTATATGAAATGAAAATGTATATAATAATTATCTATATAATAATGATGCATATGATGAAGATCTATATGAAATGAAAATGTATATAATAATTATCTATATAATAATGATGCATATGATGAAGTTCTATATGAAATGAAAATGTATATAATAATTATCTATATAATAATAATGCATATGATGAAGATCTATATGAAATGAAAATGTATATAATAATTATCTATATAATAATGATGCATATGATGAAGATCTATATGAAATGAAAATGTATATAATAATTATCTATATGAAATGAAAATGTATATAATAATTATCTATATAATAATGATGCATATGATGAAGATCTATATGAAATGAAAATGTATATAATAAATATTTATATAATAATGATGCATATGATGAAGATCTATATGAAATGAAAATGTATATAATAATTATCTATATGAAATGAAAATGTATATAATAATTATCTATATAATAATGATGCATATGATGAAGATCTATATGAAATGAAAATGTATATAATAATTATCTATATAATAATGATGCATATGATGAAGATCTATATGAAATGAAAATGTATATAATAATTATCTATATAATAATGATGCATATGATGAAGATCTATATGAAATGAAAATGTATATAATAATTATCTATATAATAATGATGCATATGATGAAGATCTATATGAAATGAAAATGTATATAATAAATATCTATATAATAATGATGCATATGATGAAGATCTATATGAAATGAAAATGTATATAATAAATATCTATATAATAATGATGCATATGATGAAGATCTATATGAAATTAAAATGTATATAATAAATATCTATATAATAATGATGCATATGATGAGGATCTATATAAAATGAAAATGTATATAATAATTATCTATATGAAATGAAAATGTATATAATAAATATCTATATAATAATGATGCATATGATGAAGATCTATATGAAATGAAAATGTATATAATAATTATCTATATAATAATGATGCATATGATGAAGATCTATATGAAATGAAAATGTATATAATAATTATTTATATAATAATGATGCATATGATGAAGATCTATATGAAATGAAAATGTATATAATAAATATCTATATGAAATGAAAATGTATATAATAATTATCTATATAATAATGATGCATATGATGAAGATCTATATGAAATGAAAATGTATATAATAATTATCTATATAATAATGATGCATATGATGAAGATCTATATGAAATGAAAATGTATATAATAATTATCTATATAATAATGATGCATATGATGAAGATCTATATGAAATGAAAATGTATATAATAATTATCTATATAATAATGATGCATATGATGAAGATCTATATGAAATGAAAATGTATATAATAAATATTTATATAATAATGATGCATATGATGAAGATCTATATGAAATGAAAATGTATATAATAATTATCTATATGAAATGAAAATGTATATAATAATTATCTATATAATAATGATGCATATGATGAAGATCTATATGAAATGAAAATGTATATAATAATTATCTATATAATAATGATGCATATGATGAAGATTTATATGAAATGAAAATGTATATAATAATTATCTATATAATAATGATGCATATGATGAAGATCTATATGAAATGAAAATGTATATAATAATTATCTATATAATAATGATGCATATGATGAAGATCTATATGAAATGAAAATGTATATAATAATTATCTATATGAAATGAAAATGTATATAATAATGATCTATATAATAATGATGCATATGATGAAGATCTATATGAAATGAAAATGTATATAATAATTATCTATATAATAATGATGCATATGATGAAGATCTATATGAAATGAAAATGTATATAATAATTATCTATATAATAATGATGCATATGATGAAGATCTATATGAAATGAAAATGTATATAATAATTATCTATATAATAATGATGCATATGATGAAGATCTATATGAAATGAAAATGTATATAATAATTATCTATATAATAATGATGCATATGATGAAGATCTATATGAAATGAAAATGTATATAATAATTATCTATATAATAATAATGCATATGATGAAGATCTATATGAAATGAAAATGTATATAATAATTATCTATATAATAATGATGCATATGATGAAGATCTATATGAAATGAAAATGTATATAATAATTATCTATATGAAATGAAAATGTATATAATAATTATCTATATAATAATGATGCATATGATGAAGATCTATATGAAATGAAAATGTATATAATAATTATCTATATAATAATGATGCATATGATGAAGATCTATATGAAATGAAAATGTATATAATAATTATCTATATAATAATGATGCATATGATGAAGTTCTATATGAAATGAAAATGTATATAATAATTATCTATATAATAATAATGCATATGATGAAGATCTATATGAAATGAAAATGTATATAATAATTATCTATATAATAATGATGCATATGATGAAGATCTATATGAAATGAAAATGTATATAATAATTATCTATATGAAATGAAAATGTATATAATAATTATCTATATAATAATGATGCATATGATGAAGATCTATATGAAATGAAAATGTATATAATAAATATTTATATAATAATGATGCATATGATGAAGATCTATATGAAATGAAAATGTATATAATAATTATCTATATGAAATGAAAATGTATATAATAATTATCTATATAATAATGATGCATATGATGAAGATCTATATGAAATGAAAATGTATATAATAATTATCTATATAATAATGATGCATATGATGAAGATCTATATGAAATGAAAATGTATATAATAATTATCTATATAATAATGATGCATATGATGAAGATCTATATGAAATGAAAATGTATATAATAAATATTTATATAATAATGATGCATATGATAAAGATCTATATGAAATGAAAATGTATATAATAATTATCTATATGAAATGAAAATGTATATAATAATTATCTATATAATAATGATGCATATGATGAAGATCTATATGAAATGAAAATGTATATAATAATTATCTATATAATAATGATGCATATGATGAAGATCTATATGAAATGAAAATGTATATAATAATTATCTATATAATAATGATGCATATGATGAAGATCTATATGAAATGAAAATGTATATAATAATTATCTATATAATAATGATGCATATGATGAAGATCTATATTAAATGAAAATGTATATAATAATTATCTATATGAAATGAAAATGTATATAATAATTATCTATATAATAATGATGCATATGATGAAGATCTATATGAAATGAAAATGTATATAATAATTATCTATATAATAATGATGCATATGATGAAGATCTATATGAAATGAAAATGTATATAATAATTATCTATATAATAATGATGCATATGATGAAGATCTATATGAAATGAAAATGTATATAATAAATATCTATATAATAATGATGCATATGATGAAGATCTATATGAAATGAAAATGTATATAATAAATATCTATATAATAATGATGCATATGATGAAGATCTATATGAAATGAAAATGTATATAATAAATATCTATATAATAATGATGCATATGATGAAGATCTATATAAAATGAAAATGTATATAATAAATATTTATATAATAATGATGCATATGATGAAGATCTATATGAAATGAAAATGTATATAATAATTATCTATATAATAATGATGAATATGATGAAGATCTATATTAAATGAAAATGTATATAATAAATATCTATATAACAATGATGCATATGATGAAGATCTATATGAAATGAAAATGTATATTATAATTATCTATATGAAATGAAAATGTATATAATAAATATCTATATAATAATGATGCATATGATGAAGATCTATATGAAATGAAAATGTATATAATAATTATCTATATAATAATGATGCATATGATGAAGATCTATATGAAATGAAAATGTATATAATAAATATCTATATAATAATGATGCATATGATGAAGATCTATATTAAATTAAAATGTATATAATAATTATCTATATAATAATGATGCATATGATGAAGATCTATATGAAATGAAAATGTATATAATAATTATCTATATAATAATGATGCATATGATGAAGATCTATATGAAATGAAAATGTATATAATAAATATCTATATAATAATGATGCATATGATGAAGATCTATATGAAATGAAAATGTATATAATAAATATCTATATAATAATGAATCATATGATGAAGATCTATATTAAATTAAAATGTATATAATAATTATCTATATAATAATGATGCATATGATGAAGATCTATATGAAATGAAAATGTATATAATAATTATCTATATGAAATGAAAATGTATATAATAAATATCTATATAATAATGATGCATATGATGAAGATCTATATGAAATGAAAATGTATATAATAAATATCTATATAATAATGATGCATATGATGAAGATCTATATTAAATTAAAATGTATATAATAATTATCTATATAACAATGATGCATATGATGAAGATCTATATGAAATGAAAATGTATATAATAATTATCTATATGAAATGAAAATGTATATAATAAATATCTATATAATAATGATGCATATGATGAAGATCTATATGAAATGAAAATGTATATAATAATTATCTATATAACAATGATGCATATGATGAAGATCTATATGAAATGAAAATGTATATAATAAATATCTATATAATAATGATGCATATGATGAAGATCTATATGAAATGAAAATTTATATAATAATTATCTATATGAAATGAAAATGTATATAATAATTATCTATAAAATAATGATGCATATGATGAAGATCTATATGAAATGAAAATGTATATAATAATTATCTATATAATAATGATGCATATGATGAAGATCTATATGAAATGAAAATGTATATAATAAATATTTATATAATAATGATGCATATGATGAAGATCTATATGAAATGAAAATGTATATAATAAATATCTATATGAAATGAAAATGTATATAATAATTATCTATATAATAATGATGCATATGATGAAGATCTATATGAAATGAAAATGTATATAATAATTATCTATATAATAATGATGCATATGATGAAGATCTATATGAAATGAAAATGTATATAATAATTATCTATATAATAATGATGCATATGATGAAGATCTATATGAAATGAAAATGTATATAATAATTATCTATATAATAATGATGCATATGATGAAGATCTATATGAAATGAAAATGTATATAATAATTATCTATATAATAATGATGCATATGATGAAGATCTATATGAAATGAAAATGTATATAATAATTATCTATATGAAATGAAAATGTATATAATAATTATCTATATAATAATGATGCATATGATGAAGATCTATATGAAATGAAAATGTATATAATAATTATCTATATAATAATGATGCATATGATGAAGATCTATATGAAATGAAAATGTATATAATAATTATCTATATAATAATGATGCATATGATGAAGATCTATATGAAATGAAAATGTATATAATAATTATCTATATAATAATGATGCATATGATGAAGTTCTATATGAAATGAAAATGTATATAATAATTATCTATATAATAATAATGCATATGATGAAGATCTATATGAAATGAAAATGTATATAATAATTATCTATATGAAATGAAAATGTATATAATAATTATCTATATAATAATGATGCATATGATGAAGATCTATATGAAATGAAAATGTATATAATAATTATCTATATAATAATGATGCATATGATGAAGATCTATATGAAATGAAAATGTATATAATAATTATCTATATAATAATGATGCATATGATGAAGATCTATATGAAATGAAAATGTATATAATAATTATCTATATAATAATGATGCATATGATGAAGATCTATATGAAATGAAAATGTATATAATAATTATCTATATAATAATGATGCATATGATGAAGATCTATATGAAATGAAAATGTATATAATAATTATCTATATAATAATGATGCATATGATGAAGATCTATATGAAATGAAAATGTATATAATAATTATCTATATAATAATGATGCATATGATGAAGATCTATATGAAATGAAAATGTATATAATAATTATCTATATAATAATGATGCATATGATGAAGATCTATATGAAATGAAAATGTATATAATAATTATCTATATGAAATGAAAATGTATATAATAATTATCTATATAATAATGATGCATATGATGAAGATCTATATGAAATGAAAATGTATATAATAATTATCTATATAATAATGATGCATATGATGAAGATCTATATGAAATGAAAATGTATATAATAATTATCTATATAATAATGATGCATATGATGAAGTTCTATATGAAATGAAAATGTATATAATAATTATCTATATAATAATAATGCATATGATGAAGATCTATATGAAATGAAAATGTATATAATAATTATCTATATGAAATGAAAATGTATATAATAATTATCTATATAATAATGATGCATATGATGAAGATCTATATGAAATGAAAATGTATATAATAAATATTTATATAATAATGATGCATATGATGAAGATCTATATGAAATGAAAATGTATATAATAATTATCTATTTGAAATGAAAATGTATATAATAATTATCTATATAATAATGATGCATATGATTAAGATCTATATGAAATGAAAATGTATATAATAATTATCTATATAATAATGATGCATATGATGAAGATCTATATGAAATGAAAATGTATATAATAATTATCTATATAATAATGATGCATATGATGAAGATCTATATGAAATGAAAATGTATATAATAATTATCTATATAACAATGATGCATATGATGAAGATCTATATGAAATGAAAATGTATATAATAAATATCTATATAATAATGATGAATATGATGAAGATCTATATGAAATGAAAATGTATATAATAATTATCTATATAATAATGATGCATATGATGAAGATCTATATGAAATGAAAATGTATATAATAATTATCTATATAATAATGATGCATATGATGAAGATCTATATGAAATGAAAATGTATATAATAATTATCTATATAATAATGATGCATATGATGAAGTTCTATATGAAATGAAAATGTATATAATAATTATCTATATAATAATGATGCATATGATGAAGATCTATATGAAATGAAAATGTATATAATAATTATCTATATAATAATGATGCATATGATGAAGTTCTATATGAAATGAAAATGTATATAATAATTATCTATATAATAATGATGCATATGATGAAGATCTATATGAAATGAAAATGTATATAATAATTATCTATATAATAATGATGCATATGATGAAGATCTATATGAAATGAAAATGTATATAATAATTATCTATATAATAATGATGCATATGATGAAGATCTATATGAAATGAAAATGTATATAATAATTATCTATATAATAATGATGCATATGATGAAGATCTATATGAAATGAAAATGTATATAATAATTATCTATATAATAATGATGCATATGATGAAGTTCTATATGAAATGAAAATGTATATAATAATTATCTATATAATAATAATGCATATGATGAAGATCTATATGAAATGAAAATGTATATAATAATTATCTATATGAAATGAAAATGTATATAATAATTATCTATATAATAATGATGCATATGATGAAGATCTATATGAAATGAAAATGTATATAATAAATATTTATATAATAATGATGCATATGATGAAGATCTATATGAAATGAAAATGTATATAATAATTATCTATATGAAATGAAAATGTATATAATAATTATCTATATAATAATGATGCATATGATTAAGATCTATATGAAATGAAAATGTATATAATAATTATCTATATAATAATGATGCATATGATGAAGATCTATATGAAATGAAAATGTATATAATAATTATCTATATAATAATGATGCATATGATGAAGATCTATATGAAATGAAAATGTATATAATAATTATCTATATAACAATGATGCATATGATGAAGATCTATATGAAATGAAAATGTATATAATAAATATCTATATAATAATGATGAATATGATGAAGATCTATATGAAATGAAAATGTATATAATAATTATCTATATAATAATGATGCATATGATGAAGATCTATATGAAATGAAAATGTATATAATAATTATCTATATAATAATGATGCATATGATGAAGATCTATATGAAATGAAAATGTATATAATAATTATCTATATAATAATGATGCATATGATAAATGTCTATATGAAGTGAAAATGTATATAATAATTATCTATATAACAATGATGCATATGATGAAGATCTATATGAAATGAAAATGTATATAATAATTATCTATATGAAATGAAAATGTATATAATAATTATCTATATAATAATGATGCATATGATTAAGATCTATATGAAATGAAAATGTATATAATAATTATCTATATAATAATGATGCATATGATAAATGTCTATATGAAATGAAAATGTATATAATAATTATCTATATAATAATGATGCATATGATGAAGATCTATATGAAATGAAAATGTATATAATAATTATCTATATAATAATGTCTTTAAAATAAATTTTGGGAGAAGTTTCTTATACTTCCTAGATCATAATATCTCACATTCGAAAACAGACACGGTTTCTTCCCTTTTTTTTCATCAAGTTTTACAAAATTCCTCTGAGGCCATTGTATCCAGTGTTTGTTTATCTTTTTCGTATAAATAAAGCGAGACTATTTGAATGCAAACGCCTTGCTTCCAGCAGGGTAGTATCTGTTCTGTAATTGGTCAATTGATCCTTAGTCAATGTAGGGGAAACTCTTCATACTTAGACAATTACTATTTTTTTTTGTTAGATACTACCAGAGTACCCTCTTTTTGGGGGAGCTGGTTTTCCCACACATTAAAAACGACCATTGTGGGAGGTTTAAAAGCAACACCATTTTTGCAAGTCATCGTTTTGATTGACTACATTGAATTTGAATGCATTAGACTTCCAGTCATGTCATAGAGTAGTGGTAAGACGTCAGGTTTTCTTTCCCTTCCATCTTCGCATCACGGGTTCGATCCTGCCTGCCTGCTACTAATTTTTTTTTTTTTGCTCAACACAGACCTACAAACACTCAGGCAACGCCGAGCACCCAGACTAGTATCTAGTATAATATAATCAATAGGGCTATGACAAGAGATATTCTTTTTATTATTTTGACTCTCGAGTATAAATCAGTTAATATCTTATATGTTTTTATATAGAGTGATGTGGTTCTCGATTGATTAACTGTGTCGGATATATACTCGAGAGTCAAAACAATAAGAATATTCTTTTGTCATATTTAGTTCTTATTCATCTTAAAGATAGAAACATTGTTTACCGATTCTTTATTTTATGTTTAATACCATTTGATTTTTCATACTCTCTGATCCCTGTTTCTGATTTTTTGAGATGAGGGTTGAATATTAGTAATATTTAGATTACTCTGACTACTGTTCTCATCTTGAGTGTTATTTTTCAACGTGTCAATATTTTTGCAATGTGTCACATCTTTGACTTTCTTCGGGTGTATCTTGTCGAACTCGGAAATCTTTTTGTCAAATTCAGGAATCTGTAACTTTGCAAGGACTCATGGCGCACTAGAAAAAAAAAACTTCTAAGTTACACTCTACTGGAGGCAGAAAGTTCAATTCTCTGTGCGGTGACATTCAAAATACATTTGTGAATTACTGCGGACTTTTACCCAGTAATGGCTGGTGGAATGCAAGTATGCTTCCTCTATGGGTGAAATAAAGGATTCAGTTTAAAATACTCTGCAGATTCCCAAGTTCAACAGAAAGGTGAGAAAAGTAGGGCAGATAATACAAATCTTTAATCCATTTCAGGAAACCATGCTCACATCATGTTTCAAGAGTCAAGGTTTTACCTGATCGATAAGAGAAAGAAATTGATTAAAGAAAAGGAGACTTACTTGGCCTGCTTCGTGATTGATCCTGTGGCCGTACAGTTTTGCAGGTTGCATCGAATGTTAAAACTCTCAAAGCAAAGATCACGTCTTGTTTAAAATTCACAACTTTGGACAAAGATTGGTAAAGCGCATCATTGAAAACCTTTAAGAAAGAGAAATACAAAAAAGAAAGTAGATGGATTTTTAAGTGGGGTTTCTGTTGCATTTCACTGTTTGTCAGATGTGAAGGAATTGTTCATAATGTTCTCAATAGTCGGTCAGTCTCTTATTTTATTTATTTTATTTTTTTTACACATTTTCATCCCAAATAAGGTATATTGCCATTTAGAACATAAAGGACTATTATTTCAGACTATGTCTAACAGGGGGCTGTTGGAAGTTGAGCAATGAGATGTTTGTTCACATTACATTTAAACTTTTGAAGATTAGTACAGTCAAAGAAGCAGGAAACGGGGAGGGAATTCCAAAGTCCATCAGTCTAAAAGAAGAAACTATTATAATACAAGGTGGCCCACTTAAAAGTAGTCCGAAAATGTAGTAGAGAAAAGGAACATTTTTTTATTGTTTAAATAATGTGTAATGTTATAAAAGATGTTCGAAGTGCTCCCCGTTGACATCTATGCATTTCTGAGCACGTTTAACAACGTTTGCAAATACTGCCTGTAGATCTTCTCTGGTGAGTCTCCTGATAGTATGGGTAATGTTCTCCTTTGATTAGTCTAGATTGTGAGAATTATTTGCATAAACGTTTTGTTTTAAAGTCCGCCAAAGATAAAAATCACATGATGACAAGTTCGGGGAACATGGTGGCCATAACCCTTTGCTTATTGTTCTCTTTTCCGTAAACATGTCACTAACTCGTGTCAGTGAGTCATGTGGCATGTAGTGCCATTTTGTTGGAAAAAGAATTGAATTTTGTCTTATGGTGTCAGTTGGTCATTAAGAGAAAGATTAGAGAGATCGGGCTACTTTGAAGTGGGCTGCTTAATCTGAAAAAAAAATGATTAGATAAGGATTAGAGAGATTTATCTACTTTTAAGTGGGCCACCCTGTATAAGATTTTCCGATATTTAGTGACATCAACTGTGAAGTGGTGGAATTTTGCTGCTTATTAGGTTAGTCAGAGTATGTACATCGAAGGGGCACAAGTGCTATGAGTTCATCAGAGCATATTCATTAAAGTACTTGTAAAACAGACACAGAGATACAACATTGCTTGATTAACAAAAGGAGTTTCCAGTGAGTCAAGTCGCTGTCCTGATGTCACATGGATTGCATGTTTAAAAAAATTTTTCCAGATAGGCCCTTCATGTAATGTAATACAAATTGTGATGAGTTTTCAGGTGTTAACTTTAAGTGCTTGATCCAGATTACTTGGTATATTGTATGTCATGCTCTCTGGATCGTCATTTCAGTGAAGGGTTTCTCTTAAACTGTTCATCTCATCTTGATATGTATTATTATTACTGCATATTGCTTTTGTTTTATGTTGTAGACAATGAACAATTCTTTTCTTTACATTATATGGATGCTGGGAGTTGAAGTTTCGATACTGTCCAGTCAAAGTTGGCTTTCGATACACAGCTGAAACAAACCTCTGAATAATGCAAGTTATTAATATCAACACATCTAGGACAATAGTTTAGTTGCTCTCCTGCTATGGGAAGTGGGTCAGGGGCATTACTTATTGCACGCCCCTCGTATGTTCCTTTTCGATTGGAAGCTGAATAGATGGTCCAGTAATATTTGAACATCTTCCTGATGAGGCCAGAATGTATCATCCACATGTTGCAGTCACTTTGGTTTTGTTGATCCTAATGTCATTTCCTCAAAGTATTCCGTATATAGTACTGGAGCAATGGTGGTCCTTTTTTTTTTTTTACAAAGGCATAACCACTTATCAAGGCCAAGAGGCCACTCGAGGATAAGGGTTAAGAGTGTACAGTAGTCAATTGGACAATATAGTAATTGTTAGTAATGGAAATTCGGTAAATTTGTTAACTTAAGTGGAACGAATCATCAAGAACTTGTTTACGTTGGACTTGAAGACAACCATATTATAGACAGCTGGAAAGCAGGAGAACGGAAGACAATTCCACAGGCGTGCAGTTCTAAGAAAGAAGCTTTGTTCATGGACTCTACGTTTAGGTTTAGGCACAGATAAAGAGTGAGGGGCATTATTGATAGTGTTTTCTGCTAGACGAGTGTTTCTTGTGAAAGTTTGGCGAGGTGGGGGCATAGATTGAAGCTCAGTCGAACACTTTCCATGAAAATAACGATAAAGCAGAGACAAACTCGCAACAACAACATCTCTTCTATGAGATAGAGGTTGCAGGGAAGAGAAAAGGACATCTCCTATGAGGCTACAAAGTCTATTTTGTAACTCTATCAAGGCAGGACAAGTCCTTTCTAGCAGCTCCTGCCCAGATGTGGCAACAGTACTCCATCCTTGGACGTATCTGGCTCTTATATAGATAGAGAAATGCATCAGCAGTGAGATCGATAGAAGGATCCCACCATTTTTCCAGCAGCCTTGGCAACAGGTTTAATGTACATGTTCCATTTAAGATCAGGAGTAAAGGTCAAGCCCAGAAGCTTGTCAAAACTTGAGGCCTCCCCAAGACGAGAGCCATTCATTTCAATTGATGCCAACTTTCTTCCTATGCGTATATGTCAGATTCCATCACGAAGTATAGTTTCTACACAGAAGTACAACATCTCTATTATGTTGTCAATTGGGATGCAGGTGCGTCCCTTCAGTGAAGTATCTGAAATCAGCTTCTTCTATACGACCGTTAGAGTTTCCTCATTGCGTACTTTTGTGAATAAACTCACTATATCTGGATATACATACATACATACATACATACATACATACATATATATATATATATATATATATATATATATATATATATATATATATATATATATATATATATATTGCAAACGCATTTATCCAAGTAGCACAAACGCCCGGAAAAGCCTGCTCGTAAAGTACGCTTAAATATGATATTTTAATTCTTGCAGGTTTCGTATATATTATTATAGAGTTAATTTTCTATCAATTTTTATATATTATAAAGTTGCGATTTCAAAAATAAAAAATATATATCCATATGATTTGGGTGCATTAGCTTGAATCCAAACTGAAATAAAAGCTTATGAATATATATATATATATATATATATATATATATATATATATATATATATATATATATATATATATATAAATAACTTGAGTTCCTTCGGCCATAATCAAAACCGAAACCAAAACTTATAAAGAATTCTTGATAAAATTATTTATTAAAAAATAGCTGACTTAAGTGCCATCTGGTTGGAATGAATGGGAACATTGTTGATTATTTGAGTGATTATTATTTAAGTGAGCTGAATTCTGGATGCATGATCGGGATTTTACTATGATTGAGGTAATTATATTAACTAGGAATCGGTTCAATGGATGGCATGCTGAACTTTGGGCACTGGGGATGGGTATTAATGGTATGCCGTCTTTATTAATCTTAGGAAAGACGTATAGGTGTAGTAGCTTGCTGTAATTTTAAACTAGTTCCCTGTATTTTGCAGGAGGTATTAGGTACCTGATCTTACTGAACATCTGTGAGTGCTTCCTTTCTATTTTCAAAGTCGGATTCTTCTTTATTTTACAAACGCCAGTAAATCCTAATAGATCTTTTTTTTTTTTTTTTTTTTTTTACAAAGGCATCACCACATTATCAAGGCCCAGAGGCCACTCAAGGATAAGGGTTAAAGAGTGTACAGTAGAAGTTGGTCAATATAGTAATCATTAGTAATGAAAATTTGGTAAATTTAATAACTTATATGGAACGGCTCATCAAGAACTTATTTACTTTAGACTTGAACAAAACCATATTGTAGTCAGCCGGAAAGCAGGAAAACGGAAGACAATTCCACAGGCGTGCAGTTCTGTCAATCTCTTGAAATATTCCACTTTATCCATTAACGCTGTAACGTTGCTTTTGTCTACTGGTAGTATTATAATATGATATCATCACTACTGCGTATTATTTTATAGCTAATATTATTTCCTTTGAAAGATTTGGTTATCGAGGTTTTGAATTCTCTAGTGCTTGTCTCACTTTCCATCATAGCTCATCTCTCTGTGTCTTAGTAAATTCAATTGAAACTATCATATTTAGTTATGGAATTTGCTTAATGGTAAAAGCAATCGAAAAGTAATGCCTCCCATTTTTTATTCCCCCCAATTGGCTCAGAGGGGGGGGTGAAAATTGCATTGTTATGAAAACTGTAAATTTAGTCTCTCTGCTGCAGATATGGACGGTGTGAGACTCCAAGAAAGCAACTCCTGTCATGCAGATGCATCACAAACAGAGAGGTGTCATTGAATTTCTGGCAAAAGTGTATTGAGAATGGCTCAGAAGGGGGTGAAAATTGCATTGTTATGAAAACTATAAATTTCATCTCTTTGTTGTAAATATTGATGGTGTGAGACTCCAAGAAAGCAACTCCTGTCATGCCCATGCATCACAAACAGAGAGGTGTCATTGAATTTCTGGCAAAAGTGTATTGAGAATGGCCCAGAAGGGGGAGAAAATTGCATTGTTATGAAAACTATAAATTTCATCTCTTTATTGCAGATATTGACGGTGTGAGACTCCAAGAAATCAACTCCTGTCATGCACATGCATCACAAACAGAGAGGTGTCATTGAATTTCTGGAAAAAATGTATTGAGAATGATGAGGACTATGTAGAAAAATAAATTCCGGAGCAAAATGGTTGCTCGTTTTGGTGGTATCTCCTGTCTTTGAAGCTCTTCAACTTTCGAGTTAAAAAAATTAGGAGCCCTTACTTTTGGAACAACCCTCCTATGTCTATGACAAAATATTTGAGCCTATAATTTATCAAGCTCTAATCCACCACCTTACAGTTGCTAAACTTCTGACCGACCATCAATATGGATTTAGGCAACCCTGTTCTACTGCAGATATCCTAACTGTAATCTCTGAACATATAAACCATGCACTGAATAAAGCAGGAGAAGGTAGGGAAGTAGCTCTAGATGTATCTAAGACTTTTGATAGTGTATTGTCTCTGAGATGAGTATATTTGCTGATGACACCATACACTATAACAGACATGAGGGGAAAACGAATGAACACATATCTAAAGTAATGGCGGAAATCCTAGAGGAAGACCTTCAGTTTGTAGTGGAATAGAGACAAAAATGGATAGTAACATTTAATGCTGCCAAGATGAAGCTCCTTTCCTTTAATAATTACAAGAAGCCCTTGTCGCCTCTTGACATAAATACCCCCAACAAACCCAAAAACAGCATAATCCCACCCCAACACAGTAGAGATCCCCAGATGCCAGAAAGCCTTCTACTCTAAAAGTTTCTTTCTCAGAACTGCTAGATTTGGAATTCTCTTCCGGGTTCTTGTTTATCCAATTGTACTGACATGCAGAAGTTTAAGTGTCATGTGAACAGACATCTTGCTGCTCAACTCCCTACATAGTATCCCTGCAATCATGTCCTGGATAGTAGCGCCCTACATTAAAGTGACACTGTGCCTTGTTTAGGGTGAAAATGCAATATATATATATATATATATATATATATATACTAGCAAAAGTACCCGTCAGTGACTGGGTTCAAAAATAGCATACAGAAAATGGACTCTGATTTATGAAAGTATGATAGGTTATGAAAAGGAAGGGTTGTAAAGAGATAGCTTCGAATTTGGGGGTATTAAAACCAAAGCAAAATATGATGAAAGTAAAAATAAAATAGATAAACCCCATAATTTATTATACCATACCTGTTCACTCTGAAACACTTATCACAATATTCTGTGGATCTATATTAAAAAACCTTGTTAAACTTTGTGACATATTTCCATTCTATGGAGGTCATGCGTGAACGAACACCCCATACTTTTATTATACCATATTTCTTCAAACTGAAACATAATTATCAAAGTATTCTTACGCAGATAGATATGAAAAGTCTTTATTAAAGTTTGCGCCTATTTCCATTTTATGGAGGCCAGGCGCGAACGCAGACCCTACAATTTTATTATACCATCCCTATTTAAGTTAAAACATACTTATCAAAGTATTCTTTGTACATCTATATCAAAAACACTTGTAAACGTTTTTTTTTAATTTTTAAATTTTTATTTTCATGCTTGGGGGTCCAGGCGCGAACGCAGACCCCACAATTTTAATTAGCCACCATTCTTCCAGATCAAACATATCCATTCCTGTGTCTCGATACATTTTCTATCACTATATGTAATCAGTTTTTTAAAATAGTCAACCATATAGGGGCCTATTCGTGACCAGACACAACACACACACATACACACACAAACATTCAGCTTTATATTACAGATATATATATATATATATATATATATATAGAGAGAGAGAGAGAGCAAAATGATTGATAATTTATAATTAAAATTAAAAATTAAACATCGATTTCATAAGGAAGAACAAACAAAATCAACAAATTGTACGATCGTTTCGGAAACAATGTTTTTATTGAGATAGACAATAAGTCTTGGACAATAACTTTATCATTTGATTTTATAAAACTGTTGTGGTGGCACCCACTCATTTACATATGTGGATAATATTACACATAAATAACAAGACTCGGTTAGTCTGAGGGTGTGTTAACCAGAAGCCACCAAAAGCCGAGCCGAGAGCAGATATGTTCTCCAACCAAGACTCTCTTACTTGACAACCATTATGTAAATATACTGTAAATATACTTTTCCTAATACACTTCTTATTGATCTACCTTTGTTTGTTGAGTCTTCATTTGTATTGCCTTATACGCTATTTGGTGCAACCTGCAAACATAACAAAAACAAAGTCTCCTCATCAGCAAAAAGAGTGGGTAGGGGTTTAAACACGCCAAAAATAAAACTAGCATTTTTTTTTAAGTAAGGCAGATATCTGATTGATTTTGTTTGTTCTTCCTTGTGAAATCGATTTTTAATTTTTAATTCTAATTATAAATTATCAATCATTTTACTCAATATTAAAATAGCTCTAGGATATATATGCCTATCGAGCGTATTATATATCTACATTACAACGAACACTGTTTTCTTTTCTTTTATTTTAATTATAATGATGAATTTACTAATACATTAAAACAAACTCTGCTCTATAGACTGTTGTTCTAATCCCCTTAAAATTTATATATATATATATATATATATATATATATATATATATATATATATATATATATATATAAGACAGTAAATGAGCCAAGTTAAAGATGAGAGTGAGCATCCAATTAAATGCATTATTTTTTAGCAGCAGAAGAAATGCACAAAATAATTCTTTTAAAAGATAAAAAGTGCAACACACAAAATAAAACTTACTTCAAAATGATGGACTTTCGATATTTGTTTATCGTAGATGTAAGGGCAGTGTAGAGCTTGGAATTTTTTCCATTCTTCTTCAAACTGATCTTTTTGGTCGAAGCATTTTATGCATTTTCCTAAAGAAAGAATTACTTGAGTTGCATTGTCCAAAAAACGTGAGCTCTCCTGAAATGTACATGTCAAAAAAATATATTAATTCATATTTGACATCCTACAGGGTGAGTCACGGGAAATGGATGTTTTTGATTCACCATTTTTCACATAAGTGTCATAACTAGGGCTGTGACAACAGAATATTCGTTTCATTCTTTTGACTCAAGTATATATCCGACACAGTAAAACACAATCAATCAACCAAGAACCACATCAATCGATATAAAAACATATAAGATATTAACAGATATATACTCAAGAGTCAAAACAATGAAAAGAATATGCTGTTGTCACAGCCCTAGTCATAAGCAAACGCACGTTGTTCACGACTCCATGGTAGCATGGAGGCAATGAACTGAAAAGAAAAATCAATAACTAAAACAAAATTTACTGTAAAAGATAGACAAATAACAACAAACTAAACGGCATCTTAAGCAGGTTTAAAGAGTACCTTTCCCACTCCCTATCCCTTACGCAAGGAGCGGGCTAAAAAACATCCGTTTCCCGTGACTCGCCATATATATATATATATATATATATATATATATATATATATATATATATATATATATATATATATATATATTAAGCGAAAGTGGTTGCATGTATCTATTCATTAGTTACCAAAACAAATGGAATATTTGGAATAAGCCAATATTTTTTTGTTTTTCTTCTATGAAAAGAAACCATTTATTAAATCACCTAACGAGGATTTCTGGTTTTAACCGACCATTTGTTCAAAATATTAAAATTTAATTTACATATACAGGGTGAGTTATGGTAAACAGATGTTGTTAATAAATAACAACAAACTAAATGGCATCTTAAGCAGGTTTAAAGACTATCTTCCTCACTCCCTATCTTTTACTCAAGGAGAGCAAGGAGCGTTCTAAAAACATCCGTTTCCCGTGACTCACGCTGTACATAATCAAGTTTAACAATGTGTTTGGAAGTTAATTCAAAATTCACCATTTTTTATGTTAGAAATACAGACACGTATCGAAAAATAAACAATGTCTCAAAAGACAGGGGGGTAGTTAAAACATCTACAAATTATTAAGACAGTAACACAATACTGCGAGACCGCTTCTCAACTGACTATAACAGGGATGTTTTTAAGTCTAATATGAGCAAGTTCCTGTTCATCTGTACTCTTAAATAAACAAGCACTACTCAATTTCCACCAGTATCAATAATCATGGCATTGTCTTACCAGCCACCTGACATTCATTAACCTTTATCCTCGAGTGGCCTTCGGGCCGTGAAAAGCCGTGATCCCCATACTCGGTAGGACCCCCTCCCAACCCCCCCCTCAAAAAATATACAGAATACATTGTTTCCAAACACATAACATCAATTACAGAAAAGTGTATACATTTCTCAAGATTTGAAATCTAATATATAAACGGCTATATGTCAGTCTGTCTGTCGGTCTGTCTCCATATTTTCAAACTCTATCTCTCCCGAAACTAAAAATCGCAGAGAAGCGCTAGGGGCCTCAAATCATTGGATTTTTTATGGGCCATTCTTTTATGTTTCTTTAGCTGGTTAAAATTGTTTATAATGGGTAAAAATGGGTCAAAATTGAAAATATCGTTAAACATTGTATACATTCATTTTAGTTAATTTTTAATTTTTAATCCCTTTATATGCGTGTATCGTTGGTACAGTGGTAGCGTCACCAGCTTTGAATGCTAAAGTTTCGGTTTCCATTTTAGTTGATATTATTTTTTTTACTTTTGAAATCACGACTATAATCATATATACGAAATCTGGACAAGTTAAAATATATTTAAGCGTATTTTATGCCCGGGCAAAGCTAGGCGCCCTCCATCTCCCTGCTTGTATTAGCTATTCTATTTCATCAAGTTTAGCAACTCGTCGTCGTCGTCGTCGTCGTCGTCGTCGTCATCATCATCCAGTTTGGGTATTTAAGTTACTGCAAGTGTTACAAACCCTGAATGAGCAACACCAATCAAGGACTCGTGTCTTCTTTTCAAGCAGTATGAACCAAAGGTTGATATCAATTATATTACATGACGTAAAATCACTCCTAAAGTCAGGTTTTCTTCAGTCTACAAGCAGTCTCATGCCGTAGATATCAAGGCATGCTAAGAAGTTAGTGCAAGAGGGTGCAGACTATCCATGTCTAAACCACAAGAACAGCATAAGACATGTTCAACAGAGAAATTTATTAGTGGTTTTATGTATGAATGCACAAAACCACGAATAAAAGATTAATACATACAAAAGGCACAATGAAACAATAATTAAACAACATCTCTTTTTTTTATAACAAAATAATGAAAAAGGTTTGTTTCATAATAAGAAGGACTGCGTCCGAGACAAAAGAAAAGAAAAAGGAACAGAAAGTTCTCAGATGTTCTACCATTTGGAAGCAGAAAACTTGAAGTGTCTTCAGGCTGTCCAATCTAGTTTTTGTTCTCAATCATATAGTGCAATGGGGTAGTCGCAGCCTAGAGGGATTCAGTGGGTAGAGAGCAAGAGGAGAAAGGTCCGTGTTCTGTGGTGGTCGTGGGTCCACTGCTGGCTGCTGAATCGTTCCAGACAGGAGTAAATAGTCCATTAAGTGTCACACAGGATAAATGCGACCTGGTAGCTGACTGGTCAGTGTGTGGCCGAATCCGTCAGCAAGGGGCATTAATCCATGAAAAAATAGTCTGTTATGGTAACTGCTACGCATTAAATTTAATCTTGACACAGGTGATGACTGCTAAAGTTCGCCATATATTGGTGAACAATACAAACATGTGTTGGAAATTACAAAATAGCACAAGAGTCAAATGCATTTTATTTATTAGTAGTAGTCGTCGGTGGTGGTGGCGACGCCTCCCACTCGTATCCGAGTATCGGGTCCTGTCGCTTGTCACCAGTCTCCTATCTTTGGGATGCATACCTGACTGTTTATTCAAAGTCTATGGTGGAAAAGTTGTTGACAGTTAGGGTTGGGGGGGGGCGTTTTTATCGCTCTTTTCTTCTCCTCCTAGCCTCTTGATTTTCTTTCCTTCTTTCCTCAAAGTCCACGGTGTCATCATGTGCTGCATCTCTCCACATCTTTCCGTCCCTGGCAAATTTTTCCCATGATGACCGGTTGATATTTGTTAGAGCCAGGTTGCACTTAAATTGATCTTTGTAGCGCATTTTCGGGGCTCCCCATGGCCTCATACCCTGGGCCATATTAATAGTAAGTCTACAGCAAAATATAATAACAATAAATGAGATAATGCAATTAAATACACAATTCCTGTGTAACAGAAAAAATGCATAAAAAGATAAAAAGAAGGGTATGTGCAAAGTATGAAATAAATATATTTTTTCATGGTCTTCCTTATATTAGTTGATTTTAATAGAAGATACTACTCACAAAAGTGGCAGAATGAAAAAAAGGTAAAGAATGTGTTTGCAACTCGATTGTTTTATATAAGGCATTAATTTGCATATGAGAGAAATAGCTGCTTTAAAAGAGATGAATTTAGGAGCACAGAGAGTTCAGTGTTTGAGCACTAAGAAATTTTTTGCCATGAATTATGGTGTTAGAAAAGAGGAGTTCTGTCAGTTTTTCTTTCAGGGTCACATTGGAGGGTTAATGAAGATAAAATCTAGTCTTTGTTCTCAACCATGTAGCGATGCAATAGTTCCCAGTATAGTACCAATAAAATCTTCTGTTCAACATGAGATTTGTGGATCTAATCATGGCATTTTATACTACATGTCACTCCATGAACTGAAAAGCATGTTTGATTTTCAAAGGTCTTTCACTGAAAATAAGTCAACTATATTTGAAAATACATATAACAGCATTTTGATTCCTATTTGTATTTTCCGTTATTTATTTTTCAACACATTTGCTTATGCTTACATATAGATCAGAATTTTATCTATATGTGATACTAAGAATAGGATACAAATAATGAACCTTTCTATCCGGTCATCGCTGATGGAACAAGAATAATGTACGCCTGATTCAGTTCAAAATTCCTTATAGGTTCCGGAGTTTAAAAAAATGCACCTGAGGTTACAAAACGTGAAACCAGCAACATAAATTAGCAACATTAGGTACAATCACACCGGTTCTCGCCAGATCACCAAAGTTAAGCAACGTCAAGCCTGGCCAGTACCAGATAGGTGGCCATTTGGGAAGGCGAGGTACTGTATGTACCACGAGGTAAAATACCAGCTTGGGAAACTGGCGCAGTCTATCCTTCTCTCGAGGGTAGATGGGTTTCTCTTAAGCTGTGGTAGGCAATCCATCTAGTCGTGGCAGCAAGATAAAAAAATACCCTTGATAGCCCTGGCGAAGCATTAAGTATTCAGCTACAGACAAGATTTGAATTACAAACTCATGTAGTGAGTTAAATCTTGGCTACTACGACATGTTACTTTTTTTTTTTATTAGGGACTCTATGTCAGTACGGATTAAATTAACTAGTGAAAATTTTAACAAGGGTCACATTGAGTGCATGATAACCCAGATATGTATAACAAAATCATTGTCAAAGTTGACTGAAAGATGGGTGATGCAAAATTGAGGCAGGGGGACAGCAAATCAAATAGTAGACAAAACAGAGTTGAATGATGATGAATAACGAATGACGTCATATTTTTCGGATTGAGAGAAAAATAAGGTCTTCAGATCAGTCCCTCCGTGGAAGCCATGCGAACAAAGACACTATCAATAACCTAAAAAACCTGTAATCTAAGGCGAATGTTACTTCGATGTCTGTCCGTCTGTGTCACTTATTTCAGTAAGTTAGAAAGTTAAGTTTAAAAAGT